>NW_016690374.1:753043-811700 GCF_001604755.1 Lepidothrix coronata
GCCAGCGGCAAGTTCACCGTTGAGCAGGATCTTAGGGAGGCGGTGGTCCTTCATCTTTGAGACGTGCCCTGCCCAGAGCGAGCTAGTGCAGCTTTATAGCTCAGTACTTAACATCCGTAGCTAGCCAGTGATGTACTTGACCCTGCCTTATATGGCACTTGTCATATTAAAAAAAGACCAAACACTAAGCAACTTGCAGTTGAACCTGACATGAATCAAGTAAATTATGTGCACTAATGCAAAATCTGATACTTTGCCTTGTAGCTAAAGAGTATCTCACAACTGTTTGTGGCGTGTCCTGTTGCATGTGCACATATGCCTGTATGTGTGCACACACAGTCTAACGAATATAAATTGATAGCCATGGTGGTTTTCTGTCAGTTTGAGCTAGGGATTGACATTAGGGATGATATACCACTTTCCTTTTTGCTTCTTCATGTCAGGGCTGAAGTGTACAAGCAGACTATTATCAACAAAATTGTATCTGATTTTGTGATGTTGCTATCATTTTATGGTTTGATTGATCCTAGTAGGGGTGCTGATTTTACTTAAAATGCCAATGGATGTTACTGTGAAAGGTCTGTCAAAGTCATTGCATGCTCTGTTACAAATTTTTAACATGGGTTCTAGGGTCAAAAGAAGAGATCCTCCTTAGTGTTCCATCAATGGCCTTTTGTAGCTGGACCTTAATATCTGCATCTATCTCTTAGTTACCAGGCTTTATTTTTCCTCTCCACGCTAAGTCATATTCTTTTGAAAATAGTGTGTAATCTTCTTATGTTAAGTACATTTTCTAGGTTAATATGAGCTACTAGAAACAAAGTTGTTAACTTGAGAGCTTTTTGTCGTATATCTTATGGCAATTTCCCATAACAGGATATTTTTACAAAATTATTGATTCTGTTCTGTCAAACAATGATGTCTGCCACTTGAAGTGTGTGGAGATAGAAGACTCACGTTTAGCATCCCAAATATGATTGACCAAAGTGGAGTTTTGTCAACCTGTAAAAATCCTATGAATGTATTTTGGTTTTATTAATATTTCCATGTAAAAGTTGATTATAAACTGATTAGTTGCCTCGTATATGGATTTGTTTTCAAAGTGCATCTGTACTTATGCTCTTAAATCGTAAGTGGAATGATGTTCAAAATGAGGTAAATTGTTTTGCATATGCTTATTCTTAGCACACGTGTGTTTGCTCAAGCAGAATACATTACCATTCTTGTAAAAAATTAAGGAGAAAATTTTCAATTAAGGAGAAAATTTTCAATTAAGGAGAAAATTTTTAATTAAGGAGAAGAGTTTCTTTAGCTTTTGTTTTGAACTGTGAATTTGTTTGTATTTAATCCTTTTGATGTAATGAGTAATACTGCAATCCTTGAAATTATCTCTGATAGTATAATTTGTTTTCCTTTAAGTGATCATTTTTTGCCACTCTGGGTACTATCCTTTGAGTATTGTTTCACAGCAGGCCGTGGTTCATGGTTAGCAATGTCAGAACTCTTTTGCTGTTGGGTGACTGAGCATCAGTTGAATCTGGATCACTTTGACTTACTTGTCCGTTTAGTATAAACGCATGTTATAGTTTCTGCTAATATACTACAGTTTTATGCTGGTTTCAAAAGCATGGTCAGTATCTGAACTAGCATATCAATAGCATAATATCATTTATCAGAACACGTTCTGCCACCAGGTTAAGTCAAAACTATTGGAAAAAAGATGATCTGGCAGATTGAGTTTATATACCATAATATAACACATCAGAGCTTGGTTTCCAGTCAACACAAGCATTTTTGAATCATGAAGCCAGATTGACTATTATTGAACCACGGCCTTTAGGCAATACTGTTATAAGACTTGTTTATTTACAGTTAAAATGTAAATATACTTCTTATTAGTGAAAAACACTGCGTGAAGATGGATTGATTGCATAACTATTTGGGAGCTTTAGACTGCTGCATATGAAAAATTAAACTTGTGATATTTAATCTTTAGCACACAAAAATGTACAGCGTTGCTATATTGAACTTCCTAATCCATTTGATATTATAAAAACAGGAGAGTATAGTTAACTTCGTTCCTTGTACTATTTTTAATCGATGGAAACTTTTGAAAATTTTAACGTTTTTATTTTTATGGAGTAAATGGGAATGTTTTAAGTTCTAAGAATGATAGGTTGATCATGAAAACTATGTTTACTTTCAGAGAGAACAGGAAATGAGAATGGGTGATATGGGTCCTCGTGGAGCAATTAACATGGGAGGTAGGGATCTGAAGGAAAAAGGCTTCTGTAATGTAATTTTTTTTCTTTGGGACTGTACATGTTACTCAAGCACTATTAATCAGTGACAACTACTGGTAAAAAGGAGTAAGCAATATAAGGAAGTAAAAAATCCCACATATTTTGCTTCCGAACAGCTTTCCCTGCCCCCCGCCAAGGTGTATCTCTATTTTATTGCTTTGTCTATACATGGGAAAAAAAATAAGATGTGCAAGTTAAGAAAAACAAAAATCAGGGAAAGATGATGCTTTGGAAATTATCTGATACAAAAGAGGAATTTTATGTTCAAAAAATATTTGGCATTCTTTTGGAGGGACTGTCTATTCAGAGAAGTTTATACTGTGATTGCATGCAGTGAAATGATGGAGCGGTCAAAATTGGCAAGTTCTTGATGCGATTAATGAATAACGTGGTTGGTGTTCTACTAATTTACTGCAACTTTTTATTTGCAAATATTCTCAGTTTGCTCTTGTGACTTTAAATATTGTCACTGCTAAGAACTGTTCCTGTGAAATCTAGAAAAGTATGATAATTAGTGCTTGCTCCATATATGCAGACCGAAACAGTTTGAAATCTTACTTATCCAGTATATCTGCTTTTAAACAAGACTGAAACTTAGAGTATTTCTTCAAAAACACCAAATCTTTCTAAACTTTATTAACTGTCAATATATATCTATCAGAAACTTCCTAGTGTTAATTTAAAATAAATTAAGATGGTAATTTAAGGAAAAGTAGTAGAACTATTTTTCTGTATTTTAAACTTGAAATTACATATAAAACTTAATAAATATTGTTGCTTGACCTTTTTGAGTAATGAGAGTTTATAGACTAATGAATAGACTAACAAATCTGTTTGGTTCAGCTTTTAAAATACATTATTCACTATTTCCTTGCATTTATTAATTGAGACACATTTATAGCTGCAATATAGAAATAGGTTTTTTCTTTTGGGGATGATGAAAAGCTTTAAAAATAATTCTAAAGGAAGACATTGTGAAGTTATCTATAAGTAATGAAATGAAGCATAAATTGTGACTAAATTTTTTATTTTATAGTTGTACTTTTGCGTATCGTTGCCGCATACTTGAAAACTTCATTTAACTAAGAGACTTTGTTGCGCAGATCCACAAGATACACTTTTTACATCCAGATTTTAAGTGTGTATTTACTGCAGTTCTTGCCAGGTTTTAATGCTTAACAGTGGTGTTCATGGTCTTGTTTTCTAGCTTTTAAACCTAATACTTTTAGAAATAAATTGTGTAGTTCCAAAAGAAGTCATAGTAACACTAAACAGCTATTTTAAAATAGCCATAGCAAATAGTCTAGATTTTAGGTTAGCTGACTACAGAGATTTTGGGTTTTCTCCAGTATTTTAGCAACTCCACAAGTACAACCAAAATAATCTGACCCCGAAACCTTACAGTAGACCTTTAAATAGTAGATCTTTAGTTACTGACCTTTGCATCCATTCTCAACATTGCTGTCAGAATTGTAACTTTATTTTTAACTGACCTTTGCCCGTGCCATTTGCAACATTTCATCATGTGGGACAGTAGAGAGCTGGAGTATCTTCACTAATGGAAACATCTGTATTATATTAATAGAAGGCAGAGTACCTCTGTGACAGATTTAATAAGTGTTGGGCTGACTTGTGCAGAACTGCTCCTTCTTGTAGTTTTCAGTGAGAAGTTCTGGGAGAATTTGTATGCCTCATCTTAGCACTTAGCTGGATCTGTAATGCTAAGTGCAGCTTATAAACTTCAATATGGAAAAAAGGAACTTTTTTGGGGAACTATCTGCATTGATGAGGATTATTGACTGGCGTGTTGCCAACTGTGGCAGACTTTGGTATGTGCAGTTCAGACATTTATAGTGTACTTTTTCAGCCCTCCAGTTTGCAGAAAAAGGCTTTTTTTTTTAGTGTCTGTGCATTGTTGCATGAACACCTGTGATGGCTTTCCATCTGTTACTAAACCTGGTCCTGTAAATTAACTGCTAACATCAGTGTCCCACCAAAAAGAACGGGCAATCAAGTTGTTAGGTTTTAGCGTCTTTTGGGTGACCTCTGAATTAAAGCTAAAATACTGTCGTGGCCTCTTGCTGAAAGTGTGCAGGGCCCCACTCTCTCCTGGTATTGCACTGTGTAATTTTCCTCCTGTTAGAGCTGACTATGCCTGAAACAGGATTAATATTACAGATGTCATAGTATAGGTTGCTATATGTCACCCTAGAAGCACTCTGGGTGCATTTATATGATACAGAGCATGAGAACTTTGTTGCAGTTGACAGCGAAGTAATGCTACCTGTGTGTGGCCAGCTGGCTCAGTTTAATTAGCTTGAAAAGCCAATAACAAGTAATTTAGCATTTAGGTAATGGCGCTGCTGCCCGCACTGATCGCTGCCAACGTGATAGTCCTGCAGAGTAGGAAGAGCGTCTGAAAAGAAAAGGTTCTTTCTTATATTGGCAGTTTAGGCTTCTCCTTTTCCTTCTCTACTTCTCTACTTAACCATCTTTTAATAGATGATACTAAAAGACAATTTAGGGGTAATTCTGTTGAATTGTAGTATGATCTTCTTCCCGCTTCCTGAACTAATCATGTGGGTAGGTAAGAAGCATCCAGCTTGAGCATATCTTTGAGTTAGTGTCATAGGGAGAGATCTGGGAATTTCTCATTACTATGCTCAAAAGAGTTCTGCTTTCCAAGATTACAGGATTTTTATCTCTTCTGGTAAACTTGTTTAGCACTTTACAGGTGCTGCTGTGTTGCATGGATTGTTTTTGCTAAACAGTTTGCAGTTGACATAATGATCAAACCCAGCTCTTCAGTTTCAGCAGCAATATCTTGGATGCCATGGTTTCACTGACTGTTTTGATATGTGTAATCAAGGCAGGTAATACAGATGTAATTTTGCATACCTGCAGATAGTCATAGTACTCTGTCTGTACTGAATGGCCTGCTTACAATGATGTACATTTATATATTCATTACTGAAGAAGTACAGTTGTGATGAGAAGTGAGAGGGTTTATTTTTAAAATAACAAGCTTATTGGTCTAGCAACGTATCCGACTTCTTTGTATTCTTATGGTGTATACTTTTAAGTGTAGGCTAGGTTCTGAAGGTATTTTCATTGAAAAGAATGGATTATTTGGGGGTGGGGGAGGAGGACGCATCATCACCAGTCTTGATGATATTTCATAATGGCAAATGTGAGCTATATAATCAGACTTTTTTCTTTCTTACAACAACAGGAGAAAATGTTATGAAGGCATTTTTACCTACATGTTGAGTATGTTAATGAGTACTGGCAGAGTGGTGTGTCCTAGTGCAATATTATAGCTAAATGATCTCCTCAAAATATGTTTTCAAACTTTTTTCTACCTCTTACTTTGAATCAGAATTTTGGAGGAGACTGTTCTGTCACTTTCAGTTCTAGCAAAATTTCCCATAGTTTTCTGGTACTTTTCCCATAATAAATTACAGCTAAATACAAGATTTTATTTATACTGTATTACAAATAATTTATTGTGAAGCTGAGTACCATCTCTGGTATTGCTTTTACTGTGCACTAGATACAATTAACATAATATTGATAGAAGAGTACTTGTGAATGTACATTTCATGTGTTACGATCCCCAAAGAGCCAAGTTGCCTTATAGCTGGCAATATCTGTAAAATGACCTGAGATTTTTGCTAGTTTGTGCTGTGTATACTGCATATATATGCTGTATGAATGCTTCAGTTCCTGCACAGAAACTGTACACCTGTAAAGCTATAAAGGTTGGGATTTTCAAACACATGAGGCAAATTATGTAATGCAAAATACTAGGGATTATTGAGAATCTGTTTAAAAGCAGATGATTGAGATAAATGTACAGTCTCAAAGAATATATTTTTTTTTATTTCAAGTATTTGAAGTCTTGTACATTTGGCTTTTTAAATATTGTAAATTGTTTGTTTGTTCTTGTAAAATTAAGATAGGACAGCTCTAAGTATAGATTGTTTTGCATAGATGCGTTTAGCCCAGCACCTGCTGGTAACCAAGGCCCTCCTCCAATGATGGGTATGAATATGAACAACAGAGGAACTTTACCTGGCCCTGCAATGGGTCCTGGTCCTTCCATGGGACCAGAAGGAGCTGCAAATATGGGAACACCAATGATGCCAGATAATGGAACAGTGGTAACGTATCACAAATTTAATTACTTTGAATAGCTGTCATGTCTCATGGCCCATTTTTGTTACCAAAGGTATTTTCACGCTGAATAAGAACGTTATAGATTTTGAATCTGTTAAAAGTAATTGATAAAACTTGTTCATACAAATAATGTACAGCACAGAAGGGCGATATTTTTTTGACATTACTATGAAAACCTATTTCGCTTAGGAATGGTAATCTGTAAATTTAGACTTTTGCTGTTCTTTTCTTTTGTAAAACTAAATTCTATGAATTAGCTTGTCAGAGGTTTTGAACAGCTAAATGTTGGAAGCTATGTAGTGTGAAGATATCTTTGTGTAAACTATTTAATTTTTTGAAGCAACTTTAGTGTTCTGTTTCTTTTCTAACACTGTAAAATGCATGAGAATTGTGACAGTAATTACACCACTTAGAAAATCAGTATACCAACAGCTGTTGGGCATAACTCTTATATCAATACAGGAAAACTAGTATTGCCGAATTGCCATGGGTGGTAGGGAATATCTTGTATACATCTGGAATTTTTAATCAGAAGCAATAGGCCATTGGGATGCAGTTAAAGCACTAGCCATTTTTGCTTTGTTCTCATAGCCAGATGGTTACTTTTCCTAGCTGTAATGTCTTATGTAGAGAAACAACTATATCATTTTAAAATCTGATTTTTACATATTTTTTCAATACTATTCTGTTAATAGATATTTGGGTTACTGGTGGTATGATATAAAGTGATTCTGTTATAGTTTTATTGGAACATGGAAGCATTTTGTAGCTGCATCTTTTTATATATGCCTTCTCAACAGTATCTGTCTGTGGCTGAGCAATCTGTATAATGAAGTTTGAACTAAAAATTTTGTTCCTTAGAGGAAAAATGAGATTTTGATTTTGCACTAAATATATGATGAGTCTGGTCTTTACAAATTAAAAAGGAGAGGATCTCACTTCATGTTTTAGGAGCCAGCTCATTTTATCAGTTGTATAGTTTCTCATGAAGTAGGGAAGATGCTATTCACAAAATACTGGTTTGGGAGATGCTTTTGCTGTAGACCACTGTGTTATTGGTCACCTCTAGAACATTCTGTTGTGATTATACAGACATTGAAAAAGAGGCGTACGGAAAAGAGCATGGTATCGTAAATCATGGTATCTAACTTAAACTGTTGTTTTTCTACAAAAAGTCATTCCAGGTATGAAAATGTAGGGAATGTACTGACACTTCAAAATGCATGTTTTAAAAAATGTTTCTTTACTTCCATTTTCTTGTGCATGCTTCTGAAGGACAAATTAGGTTTTATTTTTTGCTTCATTTTGGACTTTGAGTGTTCTCAGTTTGGAGGACAGACCCCTACAGAAAGGCGTAGCCTTATTGTATTGTTACTGTTGGAAAGACACTTTAAAGATCCTGTGAGAGGTCTCTACTAAAACACTGTAACAGTTCATTTCCAGTGAGGGATATGGAGACCATGCTTTATAGACCAGAAATAAAAATTTAATTTTTTAAATTTAATGTTTTTCTGAAGTTTTAAGAGGAAAGTTGTAGTAATCTTCTTTTTGTTCCGCTGCAGTCTTTTGAACCACAGATTGTCTTTGAACATAACATTTTCAAAGTAGCTTCCCCCATGTACTTTATTGGAGGTTGTTAATTACTGAAGTTTTCTCATTAGCTGGAGAGAGGTTTCCTTATTGGAAAGAGGACTTTACTTTTTGGCCAAAAGTCAAATGGTAAAAATTATCAGGAGTACATGATAAATTATTTGTTGAAATTCAAATCCATTGCTGACAAGCTGGCGTGAGTTAAAGATAATTTTTAAACAGATTTATCCAGTGCTGCAGATTTAAAGGTTCTTTGGCTCAGTAATAGTTCTTTATGCAGCTTTTGAAGTAACATTTCTCTTATTCAATGTCAAACACATATATACAACCATGATCTAAGTTGCATATATTTTTATCTTTATAGATTTAATGCTGTTTTTTAGCAAAATATATGTGAACTAGCAGACTTGAGAACTGCAGAGCTCTGCTGCTCTTTCTGGAGTTAGGCTTTCAGAAGAATTCTGTTCTGATTCAGGCGTACAAATAAAGTGCTGGTCTTGAATGTCCTTGTCGAACTCTGAATACCTGGGCAGTTAATGTAGATCTCTATGCAGAAGGAATTTCTTCTGAAAGCATAACTGTCCTCAACAGGTGAATGATGAGTTATTTCCAGATCTGATTGTACCATGTATCTGTGCTTTTAATGGTTTATGTTATGTTGAGTTTAAATTTCACCATGTGGGGTTCTATTTTTAAACACTTACATAAATACTGAACTGTAAGTGCTCAGATGCACGTTTTCTGTTTTAGGTCTTAATTACTAAGCAAATAAATTTGTGTAAGCATATATACCTTTATTAATATTGGGCACAGAGCTAAGGAAAATAAATGTGGAATATTAACTGGATTTTTATCCTAGATTGATATTTCAGAATAAACTTTAGATACATATGAAGTTTTTTTAAACTAAGCATAGTCCAGTTATGCATTTTGTGACTAATGTAATTTTATTTGGATAGGGTTTTAAAAGTCTTAACTAAAGATTTCTAAAGTACCGTGTAAAAGACTGATTCCAGGTAGCATGGACTTGAAGTATCCACAGATATATGGATATAGAAGTCTTCACGTTATATTGCTATTAAAAGAATAAATGTGCTCTATCTGGAAATAAAAAAGCTGATCCTCCCCAGCCCCCAGTTTGACAATGTTTCTGTGTCTAATTTTTTTAAGGGAGAAGCATTGTAGTTGGTATTTAAGGCAGAATAGCGCTCAGGTATAAAACTGTTTGCTGTCTCCTCTGTTACATAGAGAATATATATTACTATAGATGTGCTTGTAAAGATGAAGTTACTTTTAGCACCAGAGTTGATCTTAAGTATTGCTTTTAATTTTTAATTTACTTTACAAAGTTGGAGCATAACATTAGCACTCTTTAATTTCCAGCTCTTTTCCCATAATAACTAATTGAATTGCTCCTTTCTTCCTTCTATGTGTGATCCTGATTCTGCTGGACTATCTGCTGAACTCCATGACAACATCACTTGTGGTTTTTGTTGTAACTCGTATTTGGCATGTTCCAAATGGACTTGTATTAGCATAATGAGAGATTCCCTCAAGGAGGTCCATCACAGATGGGTTCACCTCTGGTTAGTAGGACGGGCTCTGAAACTCCTCAGCCGCCAATGAGTGGTGTAGGTGCCGTCAGTGGTGGACCTGGTGGCTTTGGTAGAGGAAACCCGGGGGGCAACTTTGAAGGACCTAACAAGCGTCGCAGATACTAAATCTGAATTCATTCCTTACTGTTTTAGAAATTCCAGTAAAACTATACAGTATATGCCTTTATAATTTTAGCTGTTATCTGGAAACGGTTCTATTGTTATTGTAGTCTTTAAAACGGTTTCTTTTGTAAAACTTTTTTTTGTATTCAGTCATAGGCTTTGTAGTATAGAGCAGAAATGATGCGGATCATTATGTAAGGCAATGTGTTTGTGACTAGCGAAATACAATGTGTGACTATGCTGTAAAACGTGCAGTTATCTGATAACAATAAAAAAATCACTGGAAAGTATTTTGAGAATGTTATTACTAATACTGAGTGAGAATAATTTTATGCTTAATTATAAGTGGCATCATTTTCATTCTTACGTAGTTCATACTATGTGTCAAAAAAGTTCCATTCTTAATAGTGAATCTGTTTAGCTAAACTGCGTGGTGCAGTACATACTATGAAAAACTTACAACACAGCTGCTTCTGTTTTGACTTTGGAAGAGCATAAAATTTTATACAAAGTGTTCTCAAGGCTACTGTGTCCTTGCATCTCAGTGTACCATTGCAAACTTAGTCACAATAGGTTTATCGACAGAGTATATCTGTTAAACACATTTCTAGAAAATTTAACCTGGGAAAGAAAAAACTTTGGAAAGGAATCTGTATGTATGCTTTACTCATAACAAATGAATGATTTTGCCTAAACCATACTTATGCAGAAGAAAATTTGTTGTGACATCTGTGTTCTGGTGATGGTTAAAGTATCTTGCCATTGTGAGGAAGGAGACATTTCTGCAAGCTGGTTTGAAGCCTTGCAGTGTGTAGTGCATCATTATTAAAAAGTATACATTTTCCCCAGAAGTTATTTTGAATAGAAACACATCAATGTGTAACTATTTAATAAGGAAGCAAATATATGTTTTCTAGTGAAAATAAGTGTTTGTTTATAGTTGAGTAATATGCATTTAGAAGGATTGCACTAGTGTTCTTCATAAAGGTTTTACAGAATGACGAATTTGAAAAATACCCGACTCAGGATAGACTTGCTGATTGAGTTGTAAGATAAAACTGATGGTAAAGCTGTTAGGAAGCTTATTGTGATTCTGATTTTGTCAGTCATGGAAGATGATGGAAAAGACCTATTGGTTCTATTCCTGTAATGGCAAATAAGTAGGGATGTAAGAACTGTTTTTATCAGTTCGCTCACATTTTCAGAGATAGAAATGACTTAATTTTATCTGCATGAATACCGATACTAAGTTGATTAAAAACTGATTTGAGATAACCTGGTGCCCTAATTATATCAAAACGGTATATACATAGCTGAACATGGAATGCACATAGCAGAGAGGGCATGTATGTGTTACTTGTTAATGTAGCAGTGATAGTCTTGGTGGCTTTAATACTGAGCAAATGGGTAACAAGAAAATTGCAGCATTGCTGGAATTTTGGAAGTACCCTGTTACTTAAATTGCCAGTGTAATAGGACTCAAGATAGCTATCGTTTTCATAGAATGCAGGAGCTATGTGTAGGTCCTTACTTGTGATATCTATAACTGATAAGTGTTTTGCTCTAGACTGTCTTTAGTGTTACCATTTTTTACTTGATTTGAGATACATGCTACACTTCATAGTTTGTAATGCAACAGCAAATTATGCTCAGAGTGTGAAATACTCTTTCCCCTACTTGATCTATGTATCACATTATGGCAGTCATTCTTGAAATAAACCACAACCAAAACTGCAACTGGTTTTGCTTAGCAAGCTAGTCCTAAAACTCAACTTTTGGAAAATTTCTGGTTTTTCACTAGTGTAAACCAGTGTTTGCATGTAGCAACTACTTAAGCTCTCTGCTTTGGTATCCTGCATTCAGTTGAAAATGCAGTTTACATTGATGTTAAGTAAGGTTTCTAAATATGAGATTACTTTTTTCTCATCTTTCTGGCCATGTCCATGACATTTTTTAGGGGATTGAGAAAGCATCGGTGTGAATTGGTAGTTCTAAACTGTAAAGCTGTACAAGGAACATGTTTTAAATATAACTTGACTAGATTCAAGAGATTTGTTCTTTTTTTTTTTTAATGCAAAAGACTGTGTCATTCAGGCCTTTTAGCTAACTTCTGTGTATTTGTTTATGATATATAACCTCCTCCTTGTAGTGTCTTGAGTATGTTTCAGAAATACATTAAACATACCAAATCTGCAAAAGTGGTTCATTCTTTCCTTGCAGCTTCATACTATTTTAAATGCATGTTTATTGCACTGCATTTTTGCTAGCAAGTGGAGGTATGTATGTGTTTGAAAGTTACTGTACATTTTAATTAATATTAGTGATTCCACAGTTGTGAGCTACCCTTCCTGTAAACCTCTGCATGGTAGCAGTGGATTTGTCATCTGTCCTTACTGCATGAAATCATCTAATCTCTTACGTATCCTTGAACCAAGTGCTAACAAATAAATACTGAAGTGTTGACTTTGGGCACACTGAAGATTTCATGAAGAATGCCTTTTGTAGCTGATGACACACTGCCAAATTCAGCTCTTAATAAAAGCTTTCTTAGGACTGCCTGGCTGTGTTGATTGCACACAGCTCAACTCTAAAGGGAGGGCTTCTTGTTTTGCCGAATGTGCTAGTAACTGATTCTAGCTATACAATAAACACCTAATTTCCTTAAAAGAGGAATGGTCTCAGTTTGTTTCCTAAGCAGTGTTGTTTCTTGAAGGTTCTGCCTTTGCACTGAAGTGATTGATTTTTCTTGCTTCTCATCTGGCTGATGGGTTTATAATTTTTTCTGTGTACACATGTACTTAAGTTTTTGAGTACCTTTGCTCTGTTTGAGTAGAAAGCACAGTGGAGTCCTGACTCTGCTGTGTGCTGTGCTAAAACAAATAGGTTTGGAATGTATACAAAATTGACAACTACAACACACTTGCTTTTGTAACCTACTTACTGAGCTTTTACATTCCTGAAATTTCCATCTGAACTGCTTGATTTTCATGTGAGATACAGTTTTAATACTGAAAAATAACAAAGCTTTATGATTCCATTTAAGTTAAAGAAAACATGCCACTACCAGACTCTGGCTTGTCTAACTGCATTTGCATTTGTCACTTCAGTCATTTGAAAGGGAGCAATTGGGCACTTAAGAAATAAAAAATTCATTTTGGTTTTGAGTTACTGTCTTTGTAATTCTGTCCAGTGTGCTCATTAGATAGAGCATGTTGATATCTTAGGAAACTTTGTGGTGATTCAAATATACTTTACTGTATTTATTTCCTAAGAAAAATACAAATTACTATGGATTACCTAGAGAGAAAATTCCTGTCCTTAAGTTGTTTAGTTTATTGTCCATTTATATTTTACCCAGCTGTACATAAAGACACTTATAAACTGGAGATTCTTACTGGAAAAGAAGGCAAGAAAACTATGAACTAAATATTGCATTAATTTAATTCTAACCATAATCCATTAGGATTTTATAGCATGCCACCTTTGAGGAGCATTCTGATCTAAAATATCTTGTCATATTTTAAAATGTTATACCAAAATAATTTTCTCCCTTTTCCACTTTTGATGTCAGGTGTAGAATAATCTTTAGTTACAAATCTTTGAAAACGCAGTGACATCGATGAACTACACACTGCTAAACGGTCACAATCTGCCTTGAGATAACTTGGCTCAAAAATGCTGAAATAACCCATCTAAAGGCAGATTCTCAAGTTAAACCCATTAGGCCTTTTAAAGAGAAAAAATGCACTTGGAGGTGAGATATTCAGCAGATGAGTGGTGTGCTCTGATGGCATGAAGTTCATTTTACTTAAGCATGTTGCAGAAACGAATTTTTTTCATACTTTATATATATTTATAACAAGTTGGATCATAATTTTTCCCTTTGCAAATCAAAATAAACTGTAATTGAGCTATTTAAATGGCAAGGAAAGCTGGGTAGTGACTGGAGTCAGTTTACATTGAAGACAAATGTGAAGGGATTATTCTAAATCCCATTCCCAAGACTTGAAGTGGTGCATATCCGTAGGTGGTTTTAAAGTCTGCATCCAGCATCTTTTGTTAGCTTGTGCTTGTGCCCAAGGCTGGGGGACTTGAGAGAGCACATACTTCAAATGAAATTTGTCTTCTCAGGGGCCCTGAAATTATTAATATTGGCACTGTGCTGTCATTCAGATGCAAAATTATCTTGGGATTTGGTGCTTTCTTTGGACTGTTAGCTCGCTTCTGTAGCACGAGGGAATATCTGTCCAAACTTCCCTGATTCATGAACAGTAAGGAGGGAGTGAGTGTGATCTGTGGGAAATGGAGAGGCTGGACATTACTACTCCAGATGATTCCATTCAGTGCTAATTTAGTAGAAAATGTTGGACTGTAGTAACCCAAAAGCATTTGCTTTCTTAAAAATTCATGTATTGAACTGTGAGGACTTAGTAACAACAGGGTCGACTAAAAAGTTGAAATACCCAATGTCAGGTATAATTTTTCCCATTGAATTGGGGTTTTATTGCCTTTTGGGATATACTGCGAAATAGTCTTAGTAGGTAGTCTCACTAGTTCGGTGTTTTGTTGATAGTTTTGTGGTTTTCCCCATAAAGTATTTTTTAAAAATCATAGTTGTAGGCATTTCAGGTGTGTTTTCACAGTACTCCATGGAATACTTTATAAAAGTTTATAAAAATTAAGTTTATAAAAATTAAGTTTATAAAAATTAAGTTTATAAAAATTAAGTTATCTATGTCTAAAATGTTACTTGTAGAATAGATAAAACAGAACATTTTCATGAAAACAGTACTTTTGATGATTTTAAATGCATGGAAACAAACCCTTAATTGTTCATTTTTAGTGGGATAGATTTAATAGGTCTTTTCCATCTTTAACTTCCTTAAAATACTATGAAAATTTATATAAGATTGTAATTTGGAGGTATTCTTATTAATGACCTCAGCCTGACTCTTAAAAGCAATAAGAGATGGGTTTCTTCAGAAAAGAGTTTGGAACAGCAACCATTTTTCCCTAATTAAAGGAACTCCTCAAAAAGGTTTAAATTCAGAGATGACTGTAGCGTACTTGCAGGTAAAACCATTAGAAGAACCCCTGCTTTCATATAACGATTATTATGTACCCAAATCACATTAAAAGAAAAAACCCAATTTTGTAAATGCAAGTAAAAACTTAACTGATTTTTATGTGGTCCCTCGAGTAGAGAACAAAATGCTCATAATGAGAGGTATGGGATTCAAAAGGAACTTGACTGTGTTACTACATACATGTGTTGATAAGGTTTTTCCATTTGTTTTGGTAAATGGTTTGTCTAGCGTTTCCATTGTTCCTAGTTTTACTAGTGTGCTTTTTAATCTCAATTTCTGTAGAATAAAGCATAGCTGTATAATTTGATTGAATTTACATGCTAATTGTATGTGGGACATTAAGTGCTTGACTTGAAAGAATTGCAGTGAGAATAAAGATACTGTTCTTGCCTTTAAGTGAAAAAAACCTGTGTAGATCCTGGAACAGGAATAAGCGTGAAGGGTCCTGTATGTAAATTGAAAAAAAAAAATGGGAGAGAGGGAATAAAGTAATGTAATGAAATGGGAGAAGTGTGGTTCAATTTTATATCTACAGCAGATTCACAAAAGTAACTTGAAATCTTGTTCTACGTGAAAACCACAAACCAACTAATTTTTAATGTAAAAGATGGAAATACCAGGTACATTCATGCTTGGATTTTTTAAACTGAGTTTAGTGTTGTGGAGATGGCCAAGGAATAGCAGAAAAACTGAAATTAATTATTGTTCTAAAAATACTTAATATTTTTTGGACGTACAGTGGGGTCACTGCAGTTGGCTGTGTTTCTTCTATGTTGTTATGGAGTTGTTCTGTAGGGCTTGCTTTTGCGGCTGAATACAGCAGCTGTATACAGCACACACACGATGTTGTCGTAAGTATGAAACAGCTGATTTTAAGATTGCTAGCCTCTCATCAAACCAGTGAAACTCCAGTCTTACATCTGTGTCAGACAGAGAAGCACCAAACAGAAGACCGTGGTAAAGAAAAATAAAATAGTACATATTTGTTAGTAATGATGGGATGGGATTAAGGTATTTTCATTAATTTTTTGCCTTGCAATCAATTTTTTATTTGTTTGACAGGGAATGTAATTTTATTATCAGTGAATATTTGAAATAAAAAAATCCTTTCCTAAACAAAACACCTCTCCCAAAAAAAACCCCAAACCCAAAAAATCTCGGTGCAAATCCCACCCGTGAGCAAAACAGGTCTTCCCTCTTTAAATGCTTAAGCAGGGTGGAAGAGGAAATGTAATAAATGTAAAAATATTATGTAAAAACCACAAGGATTTGTTGTAATTCTTTTTGCATCTGTTTGCTCTTGATGTTCTGGGCATTTTAATGTGTTTCTTTTTTTAAAAAAAAGTTCTATTACTGTTCATTCTTAGCTCTAAAAGGATTTATTTGGCAGTGCTGTTACTAAGCATTAAGTATTTTATCTAGTGTAAAATTGCATGAAAAACCGCTGCTGCATAAACCAGCTCCCACAGTACTGTAGAATGCAGTCTTTGAATTGCCAGCTGGAATTAGTCTTTCAAACTGCTTCCAAATGTTTTAAATATTTGTATGCTAATGGAAAATTGGAAATATTTTTGTGCATATTTAAAATAATTCAGTACATGCATTGCTGCAGATATGAATAGCCCTTTGCCCTCCTTGCTGCTCGGTCCTGCTTCTTGCCTGCCCTGTGTGCCCCTTGCATCCCTGTGCCCAGGCAGTGAGCAGGGGAAAGGAGACCCAGTGGGAGTTGCAATTCTTCTCATTTCAGTGTGGAAGGAAAGAAGAGCAAGGAGCGGGCAGTAGAGCAGGACTCTTCATAACTGTGCAGAAATAGCTTAGTTTGTGCTGTAGACACAGAATGTAATTTTGTATATGTTCTCATTAAGTGGCTTTGGTAGGATCTTCAGTACTTCTAAGAAATATATATCTTAGAACAAATAGATAAGAAGCATGTTGAGGACTTTAGATATATGAATAACATGGTTATGTTTTATGTTCTGAGTGATAATTGGTCTAAGAAGGAAAGTATTTGAAGTAATGAAGAAAAAAATGTGCACTAAAATGTTGAGCCAAATTTTTTGTGTGAGCTTGACCTGTCTGTTCACTTTCTGCAGTTGCCAAGAAGGTTACATGCAAGCCAGTAAAATACGGAAAATAGTGTTCTCCGTGATTTCTCCAGAAAAGATGCTATACGCAGTTGCTTTAAAGAAGCAAGACTATTCACATGTACTTTTTCTTGGAAGAAAATATGTAAACTGCAATTAAAAAGATGGAAATACTGTCTTTTAAAATGCTAACGGTCTTCATTCTTTGACACAATAGCACTGTGTTGTTCCATATATTATGTTTTGCTTTTAAGGGAAAGAGCATGTGAAAGGTAAGCCACAGCTCCAGTTCTAATCAGCTTCAAATCAAAAGCCTTTTCCAGAAGGCACAGAAGGAAAACTGTAATAATGAAACAGTAGTTCATTTTCAGTTTTGTTCCAGTTTGGAACATTGTGCTTCTAGAACTTCCAGCATTGTATCAGTAGCAGTTCCACATCTGACATTTTCAGAACCAGAGCCGTGCCAAATAATGTAAATAAAGTTTCTGCCTTAGTGTGTCAAGAGTGCGATTACTGCATTTCAAAAACTGAATGTTTATATAGAGTTTTTAAAGAAAATGTATGAAAGCACTGTCATATATTGAATTGCTGGTTTAAAAGTGAAAATTATGTCAACTTGCCAGTTGGGATGGCTGTGCTTTTAGAACCATTTTTGGGTATGTGTCAGGTTATCGTTGCCATGTTAGTCTTTGTGCAGTTTTTGTAATGCCACTTCATGCGAGTTCACCATCATTCTTGCATCACAATTGTGTATTTTCATATTTTAGTCGCATTGATGAATGCAAGTGACTGTAGAACGGGGGTTCTAGAGCATTTGTTTTGTAATATGTAAGTTGTTTAGGAGAATTTTTCATTGCTAAGCTTGCTTTCTGTTTGGTGTTCACTCTGCATGTTTTGAGCAAAATACATTTTTTCTATTGCATAGGGGGAAAAAGTAACAAGTAATGAAAAAGTATTTATTAGGAGAGTAAATGGCAATCCTGTATGCCTCTTATGGCTTCTAAAATGGCAGCTGATTCAGGAGAATAAAATCACTTGGTATACTTCCTGCATCATTACTCTAGACTTTTTCCTGCTTAGGGCACACTTCAGTATTTATATTAAAGATAAAAAAATAAATCTGTTTAGTTTCCATCTGCTTTTAATCCCAAGTAAATTAAGTCCAAATGTCTTGATGTTTGCTCTGAATAGTACTCTAACACCCCAAGTTGCATTAAACATGAAAAAAAATCAGTTTGAGTTTCATAGTTTTTAAAACAAAACTTTTTAACTAATAAGTTAGAGTAAGCCAGTCCTCTGAGGCCCTGAGAAAGCACAAATCTATGGAGAAATCATGCTCTTGTTTTGAGTTGCATTATGTTACTGAGCATGCATTTTTTATTCTTTGGGACTGTTGTGTGAAACTGTGTTACAAAGATTTAATAAGAAATATAATTTGTCTTATTTTATCCAGTTATAAGTATTAATTCATTACTAGCATCCTAAAAATAGAATTGGTAATTTAGCTACATATACTTTACTGCAGATGATGGCATGTAGTGTGAGTATCAGAAACAGAGTAATTCAAGTGTTGGTAGTTACTAGTAGTATGTTGTGCTTTTAGGCCTAGGTGGATAAAAGCTGATCTCGAGCATAGCAGTGTTTTGCCCAGAACCTTGAAACTACATTTGCATTTCTGCTTTATTGCTGTGGTAGTCACAGAAGTACTCACAGGTTTGAAAGTGTACGTCTAGATATTTGAGGGAGAAGGAGATAAAGGATTGATTAATGTATGTTGCTTAATTCTTGAGGCATCGGTTGGGAAAACTGGTATTGTAGAATCTTCTTTGTATGATAATTTTTTAAAAAATCAAAATTTTTTAAACAGTCTTGTATATTCAAAACTGCCAATGTGGAGGTGTATCATTAAAGAGGTGGAAAAACTGTATTTTACTAAAAGTCTTATTTGAGTTCTTGATCTTTCTCTGATTAGACATTGAGGATATTGTGCCTCTAACCTTCTGTTATTAAATTCTTCAAACTTCTGCAAGGCTTTAAAAGGGGTGTGAGGATGTAAGGTGACATACTGACTACAGGATTGGGCCGAATCATTAGTCTTTGAAGCTTGTTACTGGCCTACTCTGGTTATCCTAACCCATTCCATTTAAGACACTGTTTTCTGTTGTGTATTCCAGGTTTTCTTCTGTTGTAAAAGCATTAAATTTTCTTTATGATGTGGAAGATACGAGCTGTATGAAGTTTTATTTGAGGATTCTAACACTGAACTTGATGGAAATGGGTTAAAGAAAAGCATCAGATGTCAGATGCACAGTAAAAACAGTTCTTTATATGATTTGGCAGGTTGTTACGTATCTCTCCATATGTGTTTTATAAGTATATGAATATAATTTTTGTATTCTTAATCTGTTGTGTCGTTAAAAAGAATTTGTCTCTTCTTAAGGGGGCAAAAAAAAAAGGACTTTGTTCTGGATTAATTAAATTTCAGAGTTTCTCTTTTGTGTAAATAAATACACAATAATTAACAGAATACATGAGAACTTAATAGTTATCCTTTCTAAACTCACAGGTGTATGGAAATACTAATATGGAAAAGTAAAAGTAGATAAGTGCTCTTCATAGATTTACAGATGGGGAGATAAAATTGTGGAAAAACAGGAAGATGTGGTTTGACCTCATCTTTCAGTTTGCTGCATCTAAAAATTTAGAAACTCTCATAGAATTAAAAACCCCAAGTAATGACTCTTAGAAATGTCATCTAAACTTCTTAAATGTTGTTTCAGAATTCTGCTATAAATAAAACTAGTTCAGTGTGAACATTCAAATAAAATCCATGTTTTAATGGACAAAGTAAGTCTGAAAGCCAGTGTTTCATTAAGATGNTTTTCTTATATTTTTAGTTTTTATCTACATAACCTTAAAGGAAAAGAGGTGAAACTACATTAGTGACATGCAGGGAAAGGTCTAAATATACAAGACAGAACTGTGCTGAGAAAGGGCTGAAGTCCAAATATGTATAACTTACGTACCAATGCATCCAATAGAGGACTTCAAGTTCAGAGAGCTCCTGTGTAAAATCAGGTGCTGCCCAAATCTGGTCCTGCTCTTACTGCAGCAAAATGTCATCTTTGCCTTGGTTGTGACAAAACAAGAATAGGGTTATCAGGATTCAGGTTTATGAAGAACATAATTATCTTGCCATAGTGATAAATCTGAATGGTCGAAGAGTTAGCATCTTAGGTAGCTTGTCTGATTAGTGGGTGTGTGTACAGCTGCACGACGGTCACAACCTTCCCACTGCTTGGAATATGGTAGTGCCTTTGGTTGTTTCAGCAGTTGCTTCATGTGCCTCAGTTAATGAAGCTCCTTTATGGCTACAAGGATGCTTTTCAAAGTCTTCATCTTTTCTGCTAAGCAAATATCAGTTACACAGTGACAGCCACCACAGATGGGGGTTTGGAGTGGTATAGTCAGGAGGTGCTTAAATCAGCATTTAGCTCTTGCCAGCTACAGTTGTCTTAGTTTACACCTTTTCAGTCACTGCAGTGCACTTCCAAATACTACTTTTCTTTAATTAGAAATGTGGTATTCTCAATTAGGCATTGATCTGAGCAAGCATGAGTGGAGACTTAAGAAATATCGTAGAAAATTTTCAAAAAATACAAACTGTTTATATTTTTACTGTCAGTGATACAAATTCCTTTAATAATTCAAGGTTTGGTACAGAAACTGAATCGTTGAATGACTCTGATTCCCTAATTTTGTAATAAAGATATGAAAACTTCGTTCTCTCTCCATTTTCTAAGGATCGCCTTTAAACTGTGTGCATATCTGCTTTTATTTTAGCTTACATAGCTTGGTGTAAACTAGAATCGCTCAAACTTTATGAATAAGCAAATCCTGTCGGAGCATACCAAGTAGTTAGATGCTGATCAGATGCGAGATTTTGCAGAGCTCAGAATGAAAGTAAGTTGACCAAAATAAGTTGTTAAATAAGATGGAAATAAAGTTACAAGAAGGCAAGAACAAAGTTGAGCAGAATGTGGAAACAAACTGAATTCTGAAGGTGATCTGTGAGAAGTAGTGTGAAAGAATCTGATAATGGGTAGATATTCTGTTAACCTGTCAAAGAAATGGATGCATCGGTATGCAGAACTTCAGTTTGGAATGTGGACTGCTTTGGAGAAGCTGCTGCTTGCTTACGTGGAGTTTCTTTTTCAAGACATTGCAAATAATGTTTGTTGTGTGTTGGAATGGATGTTTGTTCATTATGTACATCAAAAGTCACAAACAGGTAACCGAAGTAAAAGCTTTTATGTTTTAGTCTGTATTTGTAACCGTTGTCTCATTAATGTGTTGATACTTACAAATTTGTCATCTGAAATAATTTTGATAATTTAGTTTTAAATTAATATTTTTAATGTAAGAATTACAGTATGAGCTTCCATCTTGAAATCTGAATGAGCCATTATGAAAAATAGTACCAAGAATCAATCTCTTTGATTAAAAATATTTAGTCTTGAATATGATGCCAACTGACTACCTTTGCGTGTGAGATGATAACAGAAGGAAATTACCTGTTTCTTACCATGTGGTCTTGGCTTAGTCCTGTGCAAAGGGGTTTCATCACTGAGGCCTTTGTACTCTGCTCTGAAGTGAAGAAAATGGTACCCAACTGGAGTGTCTTTTAAGGGGGGTAATATGGCAGAAGGGTTAATAGTATTCTTAACACTCACTGAAATGCCTGATCCATTATTCAAACTTGAAATTATTGCTAATACAGTGCTTTTCAGTCCTCTTTGTTACATGTTAGTAGGTGCTTCCTCTGCTCTGTATGAGACCTAAGGTTTATTGCTTTTTAAAAAATGTTTGATATTCACTTAGGAAGCTACTTCATTTTGGGTAGGAAGAATAACTTTATCTTGCAGGTAGTAGTGACTTCCACTAAAATAAGGAATGTGAAATGGTACTAGGAAGCAGGATAAATCCTGCTTTAGTGCAGCATCAGCAGTATGTCCAGTTGTGCAAGGAAAGGACAAAAAACTAAGTTCAAGTCCCAGCTTGCCAGATGATGGAGCTTGTACAGTAGTAGCGAGTAGAGAATCTTTGCTCTTCAGTTTTAAGCAGTTGAGTTTGCCACTTACCCTGTTTTGAAAATTTTCACAGGTTCCTTGTTGGCATTATGCTAAACTTTTAGCCCTGGTCTGAATAGTAATCTGCTAGACTAGGCAAGTGCAGGCTTGGTTTGTTGCAAGGTCTAGTTATGTCATGTTGAAACAGATCTGTAAATGCTTTCTTCTCCCCAAGACAAATTTTTGTGAGAAATGGTTCTCTATTCAACATTGCTGTGTGGTTTTGTTTGTAAACAGGTAAGTCAGTGGGCCAGTATGTGATAGAACATTTGCAGGATGCCCTGCAGTTTGTTATGGTTACTGCTGTTCCCTTGTCTTTGTCTTGAAATAAGATTCCATTTCATATCTAATGTAACACTTTGTTTCCTACCAAATACAGCTTTATTGTGGTGGAAGCTAGAAATTGGTGTTCTGCGCTTGTTATGAAGTAATCTGAGTTAGAAGTTGTCACCCATTACAGTTAGCACAGGAAAGATGTTACTTAATTCCCACAATGAAGTACCAAATCTTTTAGTTACAAACAGAAACACAGAGGGTTCCTTCTGAGCATCAGGAAACACATCTCTACTGCGAGGGTGACAGCACTGGCACAGGCTGCCCAGAGAGGTTGTGGAGTCCCCACTCTTGGAGACATGGTTCTGGGCATTGGTTCTAGGTGGCCTTGCATGAGCCAAGGATTTAGATCAGAGGATCTCTAGAGGTCCCAGCTTTAACCCTTCTGTGATTCTGTCATCTAAATAAAATTTTGACTTTATTAAACTTTATATGCTAAACCCTATTACATGCCTAGGTATTTGAATGCTTCCTTACTAGGTTTCATTTCAATATAGATGTATGTATTGAGTAGTGTTGTTAAATTTCACATTTTCAAATGAAGCACATCAAAGATGAAAGCTCTTTGAGTAAATCTTGAGTTGTTGATAATAAGGACTGTGTGACCACGTCTTGCCCTACCCTTCCCCCAGCACAGTCTTATGGCTTCAGAGATTTTAGCCCCACAAAGGTAATCAGTTCTGCTGTCATTATTTTGGAAGAGGAGGTTAGGACACTGGCCTGACTTGGCACCTTCTGCAAAACTGACAGGTAAGGAACCCTACAGGAGGGAATGGGGAGCATTGTGTGAAATTGTGCCAGGCAGTATTGGTAACACTTCAGAGGCTGTGTATCAGTATGTTTCACAATTCCTGAGGAACAGTGATCTTTTAAATTAGAGAAAATGGGATTATACACAGTCTAGGAAGTTTCCTGTGAAACTAGATTCCCCCTTAGTTTTTGGAAGATGCAAAATGTCCTCAAACTAGTGAGGTCATCACATCCCAACTATATCTAAGTATTTTTCTGTAATACAAATATATGCTGTTTTTTTGTAGTCTTAAAACTGTAAAATCTGAGAAAACTGTATCAGGCTTTGCCTATACTAATTTTTGCTACTTTAAAACAAAAAAACATTTTGAAATTAAATTGATATTAGTAGAACCATGCATATTTAAATGTCTCTAAAATCTTAGTGGTTCTCTTATCTCAGATTGCATAATTGTAAACTTGTTTGCTCAGTGTGTAGCACAGTGGTATCCTGACTTCTGTTAAAGTAATAGACCTATACTGATACTACTTAATTCTTTGCTAGCTGTGCTGGCTTAACTTGTTTACAAGCAGACTTTTCTAAATTTGTTTCAAAGTTTCTGTGATAGGTGACCTCAGAGTTTACAGAAGTTGGCAAAACAAGCTCATGAAATTTTAACTGTAGCTTCCAATGCCGAGTGATGCAGCAGTTTCAGATGCTTTTGATCTGAGTTTCTTGAGTTTTCTTTGTTCGTGAAGTCGCATCTATAAATCATTATTTTTAGGTGAAAGATGATGAGGGTTAAGGGTTAATCCCTTGCTTGTACTTTTTAGCTGTTTGTGACAATGTAAAGCATCACAAAATGCTCAGAACTTCACATCCATGTAACAGGGCATGTGAGTACTGAATGGAGACATTTATACTGTTCCTTGAAGTTTTTCTAAACTGCTCAGCATGAACGCAGTCATTGAAAGTAGAAATCTGAACATTTGAAGATATTTCTGCTGTATTAATAACAACATAGGTAGAATGGATAATTATGAAAATCAGTGATTAGCCAGCTATTCTGGTGCTGAAGTTTCCTCGATATGGGAATGTCAGCAGTATAGGGGAGGGGGCCATTTTAAAAAATACAGGATTGAGTTGCTGTTTTATATAGGATTGTCTTAGTGACTTTGACTACAGCTTGGCAGTGTGCAAGATTTTGCAAAAAATATAATGTATACATTTATATATATAACACTTAAATTATAGTGTGTGATAGAAGCCTGAGTGATGTTAAGAAGTTAAAGACTTCATTCCCTTCTGCTGATCAAACCCAAACTTCTTAGAAATCATGAGGAATCTTTTTTACAAAAACAAAAGGGATCCTCCTTTTGTTTTAAATGCATGGCATCTAGGAACATAATGACTTGTAAATGAACAATTTTTATTAATTTTACAAAGTACTTACAGATGCCAGTATCTTTGAATTCAGACCTCACTTAAGCTGCTCAGGTGAAATCTTTGTCCTTTATGTTTAAATACTTTCAGACATGGTCATCATTCCCTAAATACTGAAGTCCAGCTTCTGTATGGTGAAGTATTGCAGTCCAGGCAAAACAGAAAAACGGATGTCCCTTGATTACAGTATTGTCACTGGCATGGGTTTATTGACTGGCTGCTAGAAAATGCCACTGTTAGTTCTTTTTTGAAATCTAATTCCAAAAGAGGAATATCACTACATTCACATTCCTCATTCTGTGTAACATGCTAACTTCAGGTACCCTACACCTTATAAATTGAAAGTTGTGAAATGGATGTAAAATATTTTTAATAATCTTGTCAAGGGAATTGAATGCCTTGCTGGCTTGGTCGAAGTAGTCTTTGCCCTTTTGTTTCTAGGAACTTAATACTCCTTTTGGTAACGTTAATTTTTTCCCCTTAAATGCTTACTTGCTTCTACTACTTTTCTGCAAATATATGCTCCTACAGGGAGAATTTGGCAAACATGGAATTGGGGAAAATTACGTTGCAGTTTGTCTCCTATAATCCCTGGCAGCCATGCAGTGATGCCAGGTGATGACATATTCTCTGACTGATTTATTGTCCTCAGCCGGGGCTACTCACAATTGAGATGAGCAGGTTTGGCCAGACTTAAGTGAAAACTAGATGAATGGGGAGGATAAGATTGCTTGACCATTTAAGAATGTCTGTAGCACTGTATCTTTTGTTAGTATGTCAGCAGCAAAAATTGTTATCTGTTACCTTTTGATAGGTAAACCTGAACAAAAGGAAACACGAACACAGCTCTGCGGATCATCTCGGGTTCCCTTTGGAAACCCCAAATAAGTGGCCACAAGGGATTGTGTGTTTTCCTGAGAACAGCTCAGCATTGGAGTTCTTCCTTTCTGTGTGATGAATAGTGGTTCTGCTACTCTCAAAATGACACCTTATGCCTGCTGGTGCAAAATGCCATATGGTCACTTGAGGGGAAGTCAGAATTTACCCACGCTGCTGTTGTGTGTTGCTAGGTAATTTTTAAAGCAGACCTAAAATAAAGGGGGAAATGCAGGGTAATTTAGGGGGGAAGCCCTTTGTTATAGTGGCCACCAAAAATCCTGTTAATTAAAGAAACAATAGCCAAAAAAACCCTAACCAAACAAATCTCAAAGCCTGTTGTGTCAGTCAAGCCAGTGGAGCTGCCCAACATGAACATGCAAGGTAAATGTAAACTGTCCTTGGGTGTTGCACTGTCACAGCTGTTCCTGCTCAGTATGCAGCGCTGGCAGCTTGGAGCTCGTCCTGCACAGCTGTTCTCTATTGGAAAGACAGTAGTGCAGATACCCTGTTACGCTGAGTATGTGTTATTACTTGAGATAGGAGAACTTAGGAGTGGGTTTTCAATTTTCCTTAATGATGGCACAATATATGCACAGTATCACTCAGTTCACGTGTGGTGCATCTGTTTTCTTCAGAATAGGCATGTGTATCATGCTGTTAGCCTTTTAGACTATTTCAGATTCATTTTGCTTGGCACCATATGCAGTTTGAGCTTTAATTTAAAGAAAAGCTTTATCACGTGAATTAAAATTCAGTCTGTTACTTTGAAAATAACTTTTTGCTGTGTTCCTGCTCACTCGTAGAAATCCATTTTTCATCACTGGCTGCGAAGATACGTTCAGGTCTAACAAAGTCATTGCTGTTAATCATAAACAGTAGGGTTTATATTGGTTAATACAGGGTAGAGAGGTTGGAATAATCTTAATTTTTTATAGAGAGAATTCTGAAGAAACGGCATAGAGGCACAGACCTGGTAAAACCCACACATATTGTAGCACTACCAGCAGTCTTACTGGCTGGTTTCAGGGCCTGTCTTCAAAAACATACCAGATTTATGTGCCTACAACTTTTACTGATATCTACTAGTTGCCAAGAATATGGTTCACTGCTTTCTCTTCAGTAAATCTAGGTGGCCAAGAGCAGGTAATATACTCTGGCTGTTGAAGAAACTGGAGAGACTGTGTTAGGCCTATGGTTGCTTTAGCCTTGTTAATGGGGGGGGAAACTAATTATTGTGGTTTTTTTCATATTAAAATAGAGACTGAAAGATGTGCAGTTTGTAATTATAGCTTCCCTTTAAGATGGGTACATAGCTATCAATAGCTGCATTAATTTCACCATGTGAAGGTAATGTCCCAGGACACTAAATGCTTGTCCAGATGACAATTACAGCCTGGACCCTGGACTGACAATTTATCACTGTGGCCATTATTGCATTTGACTTGCCAAGTGATTTTAATCCTGTCACTTGCAAAATTATAGCTGTAGTTAGAAAGGGTTAGTGGGCTATACTGTGTCATTTTTGCTTTAGGAATAAGGTAACAATCTTGATTAATGTCCAGTACAGAATAGATAATGGAACTTTTGAAATTTGATAGATAGCAAGCTGCAGCATGGAAGTGGGAGGTGCGGTAGATGAAAAAAAATCAAATGGGAGAATTGGTAAATTGACAGCACTTATATAGGACTCACAAGTTGTGCCAACTTTGTATTTATTCTGAGCTGCAAGTCTCAGCCTGTTTTCAGCTGTGTCTGATAAGGTAAATGTTACTTTTATTGTAAATGTTTGTGGCTGTGTGCTGTAATTTACACGTATGTCACTTCTGAGTTGCTTTTTGGGGGCTGTTCTTGAAGCTAGCCTGAAAGGTGCTACCTGTGTGTGGCTTTCCAAAGGAATTCTTTCTGTAACAAATACTTTGCAGGGTGTGCTAAGTTTTATGATCAAACAGGACCTCAGGATGTTGGTAAATTAAGAAGTCTTTATCTGAGAACATACAAAGTTCTTCACTTCTTTGCGCTGCTGTAATTTGGATCTTTCCAGTCACCTTTCTGCAGGAATTTCATTAGGGCTCCTGGGCTCCACAACACGTTCCTATGCCTGAATAGTGGATTGTGTTAAGCCTATCAAACATTGCAGTGGTCACATGTTCTTTTAAGTTGGAGGTATTTATGGAGAAGAGGTGATTTTAGCTGGGGGAGGAGGGAATGAATGTGTGTGTATAGGTGAGAGCTGTTTTGAAGCCTGGCTGGGGCATGGAGCTGTTGAATTTTAAACACTTTGGATAATTATTTGCACATGACTCTGTGAGGAGGCACGCAGAGTTCAAGATGCATACCCTTATTAACACTTTTATTTTGGCATTTTTAATAGAATTACAGTAATTTTAATTATGATTTATTAAATGTAATAGGAATAAAATAATATTCTGACTAGCTGTTTGTTCTTCCAACTGCACTTACTGCAAATACAAGCAGATCTATTGCAGAAGTTGTAAATTTACAAAAGTCTTAAACTTTTGTATCAAATGCTTGTAGTATTAAAATGTGTTTTATGATACTTGTATGCAGTTCTGTTCTGTTATTACATAGTGGGACATTTCACTCCAGTTTAGTTTAGTTGTATTATTTTGATATACAGCTTTGCCCCTTAAAAATGTCAGTAACTAAACCGACAGGAGGCTGTGGAACAAGAAGGCGACTGCGATGAGAGCAGTTAGTTCTCAGTGACTCTGTGTTGTGTGCAGGGATCCTGATTATTGTAGTGGCACTAATATGACAAAGATGGAATGTCACTTTGGCCAAGTGCATTGGCAGGCCTAGAAGACAACATGTGGTATGTCTTCTGTCACGTGAAGTATGTGTGTTTTAGAAAACCTCCAAAAAGAAATGACTTGGGACTCTTTGGAGCAGAACTGCACTTAATCTACTCCAAGCAGAAGTATGAGAATCTAGGAACTTGTTAATATTCTTGGAACGGCTGTTGTTTAACTGCTAAGGCAGTAAAAATAAAATTGGGGGACAAATCTGTGTAGTAACAAGTGGTAAGAGTGGGTAGAGAATAAATGGATTTTTCTATAATTCTATAATTTACGGGTGTTTGAAAAGAGAAGCTACTGTATTTTCTAGTTTGTTTGAAGTGTCATAGTTATTTACTGTCTCCTTATTTTTTAGGTTACTGTTAAAATCTTAAAATGCTGATGAAGACTGCCTTGTGCAGAATCCTCATGTATCTTAAGCACACGAAAGAGAATCATAAACCAAGTTTTAGTACAAGGTATGTATTAGGATACATGGCTTTATTCAGCAATTACTGAAATTAGGAGCCCTCTTTTTGTTCAGATTGTGATTTGACGTAGAGTAATTCTGCTTCCACACTTCAGCTAATACTTTATTTGAGATAATGTAGTTCCTTGCATAATTCCTGCCATGTGTTAAAATGTTTTTAAAGGACTTGAAGAACATGTACACAGCCTCTAGCAGTCAACTCAAACTCTGGCTAGCCATAATGTGTCTTACATCCAAAACTCATAGTGCCACATTAATAGGATGCCAAGTCTGAGCTACTGGATGTTACTGATACACTGCACTCAGAATCCAGTTTGCTTGTATGACCAGTATAGTAGTTGTGGATTCTGAACAGTCCTTGGCATGAACCAGTAGGCTTTATCTGGAAGGCTGTATCCACGTGCTCTGTAAAACCTGGAGTAGAGTTCAGAGTGTGGTGCCATCTGCCCTGGCTGTTGGCAGCATCTCAGTGGAACTGACAGATAAGAAGGCTTTAAAGGGAGTTTTATGCAGCTTGGTTCAGTAGTTCTGATAGTTCTGAAATTCTAAAATACCAGTTTTAAACACTGATGGGATTTGACCAAGATGTGCAAGTTCTACTGGTAAAGCAAGACAAATTTGGGTTAGTTCTCCTCTCTGTTTGTTTAGCCTAGTAAAAGGACTCAGATCTATTTTTTAATTACGTGTAAAAAGTCCATGGCAGGGCGGTCAAACTACGTGATCATCTCTCCGTAAGCTGGCATCTGTCTTGGTAGTGCAGTGCAGGATGCCACTGACCGCCTTTGTGGCCAGGTCGTGTTCTTTGCTCTGGTGGTTCTTGGAGTTGGTGTTCATCAGGGCCACCAGATCCTTACCTGCAAAGCTACCTTCCAGCTAGTTGGCCTTCAGCCTGTCCTGGTGCCTGAGATTATTCCTCCACAGGTGCAGGATTTTGCATTTCCCTCTGTTGAATTTCATGAGATCCTGTGGGCCCATTTCTCCAGCCTGTTGAGGTATCGCTGGATGGCAGCGTGATGCTCTGGCATTAGCAGCCACTGCTCTCGGCTATTTATCACCTGCAAGTCTGCTGAGGAAGTGCTCTGTCCCATCACCCAGGTCATAAGTGAAGATGTTGAAAACAACTGGCCCCAGTACAGGGATACTCTGCTACTCACTGGCCCCCAGCAGGACGTTGTGCCATTGACCACAACCTTCTGGGTCTGGCTGTTCAGCCAGTTTTCAGTCCACCTCCCAGTCCACTTACTGAGCCTGTAGTTTTTATCTGTTTGTCAGCGGAGATATCAGGGCAGTGTCAAAAGCTTTCCTAAGTCAAGGCAGACAATATCCACTGCTCTCCACATGTCCACGGAACTGGTCACCTCATCACAGAGGCTAGCAGGTTAGGATCCTTAAGAGTTTACAAATTACCTCTTTGTAAGTCCATGCTGACTGCTGCCACCTTCTTGTCCTTCTTGGTCTGGAAATGGTTTTCTGGAATAGCTGGTCCATCACTTTCCTGGGTCCTTCTTCCTGCCCTTCTCAAAGACAGGAGTGACACTTGCTTTCCCCTGGTCCTCGCACACCTCTCCAAGTTGCCATGCCCGGTCAGCAATGGAGTGGCCTCACAATGCCAACAGCCAGGTCCCTTGGCTTTTGTGGTTGTATCACATCAGGCCTAACACACGTGACTTATGTCTAGTCTGTGTTCCCTAAGCTGGACTCCATTACCTTTCTGACACTGGAAGGGGCACCGAGGAGGTAAGAAAACTGTTGCGCACCTCAGTTTGTAGTTTTGCCTTGCCCTTTACTAAGGAGTCCCCTCTTCTTTTCTAGTTGTAGTAAAATCAGTATAAAAATAATCACACAATAATGTGTAATAGAAGCCAGGCTATGGAAATAAGCAAGCTACAAGCATTTACTAACAAAATCTAAAAAAGATAAGCAGCTAAAACTCTTAATCAGAAAAGTAGTAGTAACAGGAAGAAACACTTATTTTTTTCAGAGTCTGACTCAAAAATTTTTTTTATTCAGGGGACATTTTGTTTTGGACATTTTGTCTTGACCATGTAGCCGTTGGGAATTCAGTCTTGCTTATTCCTATGTATCAAGTGTTCCTGTGCAAGAGAAACATTTGGGAGCCTCTGTGTTTGGCAGGTTTCCCAGGCATCTCAGAATTTTTCTGTCCTCAACTTCCAGTTTCCTTCCTGTGAAGGGAAAAGCAGATGGCCAAGGTTCCTTGGAGATACAAGTGTTTCTTTGACTGGCTAAATAACAACTCCTTGTCTCAATGGAGTGATAAAATCCTTTCTTCCTCTTTCCCCATTATTCAGTTGTGTGTGTGCACCTCAGACTGCAGTGTGAACCTGGCTGACAAAGCCTAATGGCCTCATGAAATTGTGTTAAAAATTGAAGGTACATTAGATAAAAATGGGAGTGGATTACATTGTATTTGGGGCAGAGCATGCAAAGCAAACTGAAAAAGATGCACAAGACTGGAAGGGTGAGCCAAGTCAGTGACCTCAGTTGGATCTTCCTGAACTTGTAGAGACAGGAGCTGGCTTCCATGCGTCACTGCAGTCTCTTCTTCAGCTCTGAAATAGATGTGTGCACAGTCCTGTTATACCAGGATATGCACCCCAGCCTGCTGCTGGGGTCCCTGAACAGAGAGAATTCCAAGTAACTTCTGGGGAGAGCTGTCTGGGAAAGTTATGGCATTTCTCAGCTCCTTATCCAATTGTATTTGTTAATGCATTGCTCTATTATTTGCTGTCTCCTATGCTGTACTTTGATTACAAAAGTGCATTTTCAAGGAAGTTATCACTTAAGTTCTCTCATGACTCCTCAGCCTGAATCGTACTTAATTCCTGAAATGTTCCTCTCCATTGATTGCATTAGGTTTCAATGAAAGCTGCTGGTGGCTGCACGCCCTGAGAAGTGAAGGTGGCTTTCTGCTATACAGTGATGATGTGAAAAATGCTGCTCTTCACCTTAGAGCTACAAGGACCGTCAGCGGTGAGAATTGTGGTGTCACCTGCTAGAGCACTTAACAGTGGCTGTGACTTTTGTGATGGTACCAGTTTCCTTTGTGTTTGATTATTGGGCTCTTTGTATTATTTTTGTGCTTAACATGTAGTTTTTTCTTCGTTGCTCTCTGTGCTCTTGGGCACACAAATAGTGCTGTTATCTAATAAAATAGTAATTAAATCTGTCACACATGCCTGAATGGTGGAGAGGGGTGAACTGATCACTCTCACTTAAAGCTGTTTTCCTTCTGCTTACAGACTGGGCTGTCCTGTGAGACCTGAGGAAAAAGGGCTGTTTGAAACGATAGGAAGGGACTCAGCCTGGAGGTGGTGCGTCCTCACCAATGTCCCAGCTTGGAAAAGACACATTGGAAGAACGTGAATACAATGTCTGTTTGTGGGGGTCCAGAGACTTCTTCCTGTATGAGGATAGGAATTATGACTTTTGTGACATTACTGTCTTCAGCCTCTGGCACAGACGGTGGTACTCAGGGAGAAGCCAAGTCCAGAATTTCATAGGAAAGCTGATGTTGGCCAACTTTGATGTGTAACTGAGGTACCGACACCCTATCTAAACTGCACTGGAAGCAAATTCTCTTTCTAGAAATAGTGCTAAGGAAACAGTGTTTGATAAAAGGATTAAAGGTTGTACATGCTACAAAAGGAATCAGAGTAAATGATATATTAAAAGACTGCTGCTTGGTTTCAATTATTGCTTTTGGACTAAGAAAAGCCTTAAGAGTTAAATGAATAAGAAAATACTTTCAGGCCCTAAAATATATGACAAAAAATAGGAAAGGGGTGGGAGTTAAAAAAAAAAACAGTAGTGTGGATTGGATTTATGCTGCAGTAGTTTTGAAGAACACAGAAGTATTAATTACCAAGAGAAAAATGATCTGAGCCCGTGACAGCTGAAAAGAACTGGAAGGAAATAACATTGGGGTTATTAAGCATAGGGGAGACCACAGCTGCAGTAAGCTTTCCATTGAGGTCTGTCCAGTTGAGGTGGAAGTTATGCTACAACTGCCTGCTGTCTTAATGTAGCCCAATAAAAAGATGAAAACCCATGAATGAATAATGAAAAATTAATTTTTATGTGATGCGATTAACATTGGCCTGTAGTGTATCACCAGGGGTTTTTCACTATTGTTAAAATTGTTTCAAATAACAGCATGTTTACTTTCTGTTTCTTGAAGTCAACAAGGCGGTGAACATGAATTGAAGGCTGGAGAGGAACCTCACCCAGTTCAAAAAAGGCAAATGCAAAGTCTGCAGTGGGAACTGAATTAATGCAGTTTTTTATCCTGAGCACAGACTGTTTGCAAAGTAGCTTTGCAGAGGCTGATCTGGGGCCCTAAAGGACGAGTGAAGATGAAGGTGTCCAACCACATTCTAGCTCCCATTAGAAGAGCACAGCTGAGCAAGGGCCAGGAGAGCAGTCTGTCCTCTCTGTTCAGCAGGTCTAAGACTGCAGCTGGAACACTGTACACTGTGACCAGTTCTGGGCTCCTGAAGACAAGATATATTGGGAACAAGTCCTGTGGAGGCCACTGGGATGAAAAGAAGTTTGGAGCACAGGAGCTACGGGGCTGGACAGCAGGGTTTGTTCTGGCTGGAGAACAGGAGGTGGCAGGGCCTAGGAGATATTCTTAATCCAGCTGTGTAACAGAAGGGGGTAGGGACGATGGAGCCCGACTCATCTTAGTGTGTTGAGTAGTGTTTCAGTGTATGGAAGTGTTGCATCACACTGCTTATAGAAACAGTGCAGGTCAGTACTGTGTTGCTGTACTTACTTGGACTCCCTGCACTGTGGAACCATTGGGGGTTTTCTGGAAATCATTTTGTTTCAGGAAGGGTGCATGCAAGGGACCTGGTCTGTGGGGTTCTCTTGTGGTTTCAGGGATCTTGATTATGCTCTTCATAGAAAGAACTATTCCAATATTGACACAATAGATGTGACAGATGCAGGAAAGTAAGGGACCGTTCAAAGCTTTTAAATGTCCTGTGCAAGTTTTTCCAGATGGATTGTCTCATCCAGCTTTGTAAAGCCTTTTTGAAAAAAAAACTCTATGTCAGCACAGCCTTTACAGGCTGGGGCTCTGCTGTTACTGCTTGGGGCTGGGAGAGCAGCTTTTCTCCCATATGGATGATTGTGTTCAGTGTAAGACGTGCAACTGCTGTAACAGGCCTAACTGGGCTTTTCTTCCCCAAAATTAAAGATCCTTTTTAAACCTTAATTTTTCCTGCTGCCTCAGTCCTCCTCAAATTTGTAGTCTGTGGTGTCTTTTGGGTATTTTTAGGATTTTTTCCAAACTTTTATTTATCCTTCACTCACTCAAACACTTTAAGACATGCACAAGGTGAAAAATATCTTCCCCAGTGCATGCCCATTGCTGCACCAGTAGCCATGGGGCCTTTTTAAGTTCTCTTGCCTTCAAAAGGGCAAGACTTCATTACGGACTCCAGCAAAACTAAACAGCGCTACAGGAATGCACATGCAGGGTCATCACTGCTCCCGTGCTCCTGGGCTGCCACCACTCTGACAGACTGACCTAAGGAGAAAGACGTTACAACAGCTGTTTTCCAGTACTGTAAGGGAAGGCAAATGGCACTAACAGAATTAGAGCAAGTACAGACAGGCAGAACATTTTGGGACAGTCCTCATGCACTTGGAGCAATCCTAGCTGGCTAGGATGGCAGCTGCATTCTGTGCTGTCTCCTCCACATGCTGGAACAGCTTTCTTAAATTCAGACTGATCAAAACCCATCTTGTTTTTGAAAAATGGGTGCAGAAAGCACAGAAGACCTGTGATACAGTCAGCTGCATCACCCACCAATCCTCAGGACCTGTGAGAGAAGCCAGGAAACAAGTGCTGGTGATGAAGCAGGGGAAGATAACGATCCCGAGCATTCAGAACCATTTACTGCCATTGCAGTTCATAGGAACTGCAGCTGCTGATGCAGAAAGAAGAAACCGAGCAAGTACTTAAAAGTATTTCTCCACATTGACTAAAAAATTGGGTTTTATTGTAGCTACCTTCTCTTCAGCCTTTGTCCACCGAAACATTTTTTAGCCATTGGATTAAAAAAAACAGACAAAAACATGCTTCAAACAGCTTTTCATATGCCTTTTATGCATCTTCAGTAACGATTCTGAATTTATATTGCCAACTAAAAGAGAAAGATAGCTGCAAAATATCCATCCTTTAAAAGCATCCCAAACCCAAATTTCATTCCCATGTCCTGCAGAACTCCCTCCCTTCCTCTCCAGTGCCTCAAGAGAAAAGACAAAGCAAAACCCCCAAATCTATGGCCTTTGAAAAACTGCTTGCTATATCAACTCTTGGAGCATTACTAGACATTTTTAGGTTACACTGTACAACAGTTTCTAAATAGCATCTATATCATATGGACATTTGTTCAAAAACCTCTTATCCCCGCCTTGAAGGGCTCCACCATTTCCCCACCAGAGGAGCACACACACTGTGCTATTCTATGTGGAGTGCCAGAGTAACCGAGGGAGGGGAGCCACGACCACGAAAACTGTCACTCCAGAGTAAGGGAACACGAGTGTCCCCTTTCCTTATTCATCATCCAGGGTTACGCACAGTGACTAAAATTACAGCTACATAAAGTCCCAAGTGCTGGCAGTGACACACCTGATTCTCAAACAGAGCTTTTCATGCATTTCAGGTGTTCACACTTGGCAAAGTGAGGTATCTAATGTATTTCACAGAGGTGGAGATACTAAGTCTGTACAGAACCCAAACTTGTTATCATTTCATCAATACTGTCTGCAAAAAGATACACAACTATTCCAAATCAAAACAGAAATGAGTATTTCTATGTCATGTTGCTGTTCTAGTTTTATATAGCTTGATGTGAAATTCCACAGAATTGCAAGTGTCCTTTTTTTCTTACTCATTTGGCATCTCCTAAATAGGAAAGATTAAAACTTTCAAAACCAAAAATTAAAAACTCGTTAATTGAACCTTATATTAAAGAGTCACAGTTCTTTGAAGGATAATTCATACATCTGCATCATTGTGATGATGAGCACTCAAATACATTAAGAATTTATGCACAACAGTTTTGCTAATAATATAGGCACATAGTGGCATGTAAAACTACACATGGCAACTAGAACAGCAAAGGCACAATCTGGTTTGGTTTCTTTTTTTTCTTTTTTTCCTACTTTTCAAGATGTTGGTTAATTAATTTACAAAGAAAAATATTCTATACTCCATGCAGAAGTATTACATTTGTATTTTACAGCACAAGACCATTACAAAACTGCTGTCATCTGATAAAATGGGTCATTTAAATAAAATAATAATAATTAAAAAAAATAGCAGCTCTTTGCACTGAGGAACTGAATTTCTGAATTAAAGGACAATACATGTTCTCATCTGTCAGGCTGAGAACATGTGAAATTCTCTATGTATCTTCTTGTCTACAAAAAGCACTGCCTCCACACTGAAGGTAGTTACACATTTTCTGGTTTGCTATTTTCAGTTTTGTTTTTCCAGATGTCACCTAAGACCTCAAAAGTTAAGATGTCTGTAAAACTACGAGCTGCTCCTCTAATACAAAAATAGCTTTAAACACTGATACAACCAGGAACCTGACTGCAGCTCTCTCTGACTTGAGCCTATTCCGATGTCTTTGTTCACGCCTGCAGTTAACTGTGTTAGTTCAAAGGGAATCACTCTAAGCATAACTGCTGTCTAACTGGGAGGCAGGAACAGTTTTAAAACAGAACACAGCCCTCAGCAACTTGAAGTTAAATCTAATGCAGTCATTTTAAAGTGTAATTTCCAAGAATATGACAGTTCTGCATTTCACATAGAAACATTAGGGTAAGTAGAAAACTTTAGTTTACAAATGAAAAAGATCTTTCTTTTAAAAAAGACATTTCATGTAGTTACCTTAAATAGTTCTTATATGCACCATTCCACATTGTGGAAAAGCTGAAATATGCAGTCTGGACTCCACAAGTAAAGAAAAACAAAATTATATGTATCAGCACAAATACTTACATCTACATCTGTACAAAGTACAAAAGCTGACAACCCTGTCCCACTACTGCAGCACATTCAGCTGCTCTCCAACACTTTCCTACATGACTGCAGTGAGCAACAGTGAGCTGGGAACTAAGTCTCAGGAGAGTGGTGCTAAAAAGTTCCAAACTGCTTTGTCAGTCTCTGAACAGAAGAATCAGAAGTATATCCAAAAGTGTCAGTCCACTCAACACGCTCGCAGCTGGGAGGTCACTGCAACTGCACTCTGTATGCTCCTATTAGCAGCTTTACCTGCAAAAGCAAACAAAGGTTTCATTTCAGCATTGTTCATGTCTAACTACTGTATTAAGCACTTATAATGTAGGAACATCACAACTGCTAGTGACTGAGAAAGAAAAAAAATTTACAAAGTCTTTAATAAAATCAGTTTATAGTAGCCCTGCTGAGCTATCAGTGGCTTGTAAATAGACTCCAGTAGAACAGAAGTGCATCAGGTGGTGTCTGAACAAGTCATCCCCAAATGTGAACTAGACAGAGACATATACTTCCATCTGAATACACCTTTTTCCCCTTAAGAAAAGAAAACCCAAAAAGCACAATAAAATTTAAGAGTGTAACTTTTAAATCTGAAAATGTAGAAAATTTACTGATGTATCTTCCAACGATGCATCTTGCAACATGTAGTAGGGGAGTATTGCCCAAGTCACCTGTAAATGCAACAGACTGTACAGACTATTTAAAAGCAGAGTGCATGCCCTGGTAAATACTTCCAACACACAAGCAAAAACATCTGTATGCAAAAAAAAAAAGGACACTCCATGTATCCTTTAATTATTAAATTCACAATATAATGGGGAAAATGTTTAGCTGTAACATTAGTTTATCCTGGTGCATGAATTATTCTGACTGCAGCATAAAACATTTAATTACAACAGAGCTAACCCTTGGCAATGTTCCTGAGTTCTGGCAATGTCCCAGGATGGAACTGTAACTGATGGGAACTGGGATGAGGAGGCAGTGGAAAATCCTTAGTTTTACATTTGCAACATACAACTATAAGGATTTAGACTATGGAAGAATTATAACTAAATAACATGCACATTTAATTTTGAGAACATTTTGTACCTTGGCAGTAGGAGCGTCTGCCAACCGTATGAAAAGCTTGTTAGGACCTACAGTAGGACTGAAGGAATAAATAAAGTGACTATCCTAAAAGGAAGAAGAAAATGGACAAAGTTAATGGCAGGATATGGCTAAAAGAGCATTGTGAGAAGACTCATAGAACACAACATTTTCACCATGCATTTTTTTTGAAAGAACGTTGTGTATACTGCAAAGAACCTTTGGTGCAACCACTGAGAAAACAAAGAGGACTTCAAATTGTGCATTTAATAGATTAAAAAAAACCTCAGAAATAAGCATTAGAACTATGAGGTAGGTTGTTAAAAAAATATTTAAGAACTTATTTGGGTCAAAAGAACAAAAGACTTAGGTGAATTTGAGCGTGACACAGCTTTAAATTCAGAACTCTCACCAGCCTGTTCAAACCTGCAGTTCTGAAGTCCTGGAACACATGGGTTGAGGTTGGAGGAGACCTCTCAAGGGCATCTAATCCAACCTACTGCTCAAACCTAGAAGGAGGCTGTCCAGCCTTTTAAGTCATAAATTTTTACAGAATCTAGTATGAGCAAGGTTTGTAGTCCTCTCCACATACAAAGAAAATTAAGTTTCATTTTAAAAAAAAAATATGACCATAAAAAAATGCTTCATCCCAGTACTTGAAATCCAAATTACAGCACTGAGATTTCCCAGGCTGCTCCATGAAGATCCATGAAGAATTTATAAAGTAGTTTTACAGTCAGTTATACAAAAAGATTTACCAAAAACACAGGGAGCTGGAATTTGTCGTTTAAAACCACAGCTTGCACACTGCATGGTCCACAAAGCCGAGCGCTGACTTCTTTACCACAGAAATTTGCATGGAAAACAAAGAGAAGAAGTCCAGATCCTGAAAGGGAAAAGCAATTCAGTCACACCAATTTGAAATGAGATCTATTATTTAGAACTGCCTACAGTGAACCTTTCTAGACAGTCTGGTACAAATATATGTATATATTAAAAAATACTAGAAAAACCCTATTATATAATATATATACAAAACCCCAATGGATTTTCAAAGCAACATGCAAAAATCCCATTTCCCGAGCCAGTGGATCCAGAAAACAACTGACTCGGTCATTAAGTTAAGGTCTTTTGGCAGCAGAAATGATTTTATGTGGCTACTGGAAAGGAATGCAGAATTGAAACAGCAATCCTCAGCACAGTTCACCTCTGTGGCTTCAGGTTTACCTACAGAGAGTTATGGAATTTAATGCGGTTTGGGTCTAGTCAAAGCGAACTGAGCCCAGTCAATTACAGATCCTTATGAACTGCACCAAAACTCAATAAGCAGCAACTTTAAATACCCGCAAACGCCTCATTTTAATACATAAAAATTCTATAAAATACGATACTTATAATCCAAAACTGGAAGACTTACACTACAGCTCTGAACTACCAGAAAACTGGGCCAACACTCCACTTTCAGTCTTCATTTAAGTGGAATCTAACAGTCACACTAATGTATTACTTTGTGAAAAATCGGTATCAGTATATATTTCCCTGATATACTCAATAAAACTGACTCAACTAAGCCAAGCAAGAGAGTATAGTATCTGAATTCCTGAAAGAATGAAGGTAAACCACTCCTTTCCTATAATGCCTGTCACTTAGCTAATGTAAGCCATGAACAGAAAGAAGCTGTGTATGTGGCAATTAAAAAAAAAGCTTAAAAAAAGATACACACAAACCCTACCCATGATACAAAGTATAATTGCTCTCCCTATGCTCCATGATCAGAGCATCCTTCATGTAATTTACTGCAATGTCATACAAAAATAATTTTGCATAGTAGACTCTAAGACATACTTAGAATGCATTGTTTTACCTTTTTTAAACAAACAAAAACCCTACCACAACAAGAAGTCTCCTACCTTCTGGCACATTTTGTGGGGGTCTATAGTGAAAATCCGTGGAGAAGTCTGGCCCTTCACAGAGACGATGACAGGCAATTGGAAAGACTGGCTCCAGCAAAGCTAGACGAGCTTCAAAGTACTTCCTGATGGTATCTTCTGCTACTTTTGAGAGCCTGGAAGACCAAACAAGTGAGGTCTCTACTTCACACAGTAAACTCTTTCACCAGGCATAGACATAGTGAGAGATTCTAGACCACCTTTTTAGATTCCTGATTTTCAGGAGTGAATTCCTTCATCATTAGCATTTATGCATAGACGAACCCCAGATTCCAATGCTTTGGTACTAAAATATCAGCAATCTATTTGTGAAATGCATTTATCAGGTCCACAAAAATAAAATAGTAATACAAATGCATTGCAGCAGATTAAAAAAAAATTCCAACTAGCCACATATTTTGAAGGTTTTTTATGTATAAAGATATCCCTTAAACATCAGTTTCTACCTGGTGGCTAAACAGAAACCAACCTGGCTGATTTATCAACCTGACTGTAAGTACAATGTAAAAATAAACAAGTCCTGGTATAATTTTACTGGCAATACTACTGGAAAAATGCAGTTCCCAGTTAAACTCTACGAATATCACAGTGAAAAAGCAGCAAGAAAAATAGCCAAGTTAGGCTTTCTTGTTTGTTTTTTTGGGAGGTTGGGGAGGTGGGGGCAGTGAGCAGCCTAACCTTCAGAGGAACCACGTTAACCAACAGCATTTGGCACCCTTGCTCACAGGTTACTCAGTGATCCCCTTCAGAAAGCTGTTTGTCAGAAATGGGTTTTAAATCCTTGTGCACAGCAAAGGTCCCGACTATTGCAGCTTTATAGCTTTTATTCAGTTATTATTCAGAGCAGTTTCCCGCCTTGCAAGCCAAGATTATCACCTGCAGAAACTAAAACTTAAGCGTTTACCTGGAAAGAAACCCCAGGAATTGCCATGCCAAAGCGAGCCTGGAAGTGCACGTAGCCTAGTTTCCAGTTGCTTGACAAAGTTGTATTAAACAGTCATCTTTTTTTTGGTACACTGTCCTATTTTCCAGCAACCTGATTTAGAGGTATCCAAAAGTACAGACTACAGCCAAATCATGTCTCCTTAGATCTACGTAAGCCATTCTAAAATCTTGTGCATTTGTGACCACAGCATTCTGCAATGAGATCCATAATTCAGTTTTTCTGTGCAAAAATATTCCTACACTTCAAAGCTATCACTAAATCATTTAGTAGGAGGGCCTGCAGAACCTGTCTCATGATTTTGGGTTATCGTCTGTTGTTGTTTTCAGATTTTAAGCTTTCAATCATTATTTTCAGCTCCACTACTACTGTATTATCCTCCTTTTTGACTGACAAAAAACCACTGAACTGGTATTTTCAGGTAATGAGTCTAGAAGCTTCCTCAATTGGCAACAGCTGTGTTACTCCTTGTATAGTTCACATTACCACAGTAACACCCCATGGACATTGCTTTGCAATTATCAATATTTAATTTCAACTGTCACTTCACTGGCAAAATTACATAGTCAAGGTCTTGCAAAACTCATTATTCAGATTAGATGAAATGGAAGGTGGCAGATGTTAAATAGGAAACAAACTGAAAAAAGCATCAAATAGCGAATGAGTGACAAAGTGTCAATGAAGTGAACAGCAGGTACCAGATCACTTCTCTGCATGCTTGCTGTTGCCTTCAAAACCTTAACTCACAAGTCACAATTTTCTTCCTTAGGGAAAAACCAGCATACTCCATTTATCCACTTCAGCTGCCCCTGCTCACTTTAACAAGCTTTCTGTGCTTGAAAAATTATTATTAGTTTTTAAGCTTTTAGCACTTTTTTTCCATTTAGCCTCGTACAAGAAGAAAACATTTCCTATAGTGTTCACCTGCTCAGGACAAAAATTTGATGCAGTGATTTACAATACCTCGGACAACCTTTACATGGCATTAAAAACTTTCACAATGCTTTCCTCCCAGTATAAAACTGGATCAGAACACATTACTTCAGTAAAAATCATGAGCACAAAATCTGGCTGGAAACCAGTCACTACTGGTGCACCCCTGAAGTCAGTACTGGGTCCACTCCCATTTAAAATCTTCATTAATGACCTGGATGAGGGGGCAGGGCACCTCAGCATGTCTGCAGATGAGACAGACCTGGCACTCCTGGGACCTTCTGGTGTATCTCTGTCATCCACAGGAGACCTCAACAGGTTGGACAAATGGGCTGACAGGAACCTCATTATGTTCATCACGGAGCAGTGCAAAGTCCTGCCCCAGGTACCAGGACATGCTGGGAATCACCCAGCTGGAAAGCAGCCTGGCAATAAATGACCTGGTGGACACAAGGCTGAACTTGAGCCAGCAATCTGCTCTTGCTGCAAAGGCAGCCAACAGCATCCTGGGCTGCATTAGGCAGAGCACTGTCACAGGTCACAGGACGGGATCCCTTCCCCTAACTTGGCACCGGGGAGATCACACCTTGAGTACTGTGTCCAGTTCCAGGTTCCTCACCACATGAGAGATGTACTGGAGAGAGACCAACAAAAGGTCACAGGGATGATGAAGGGACTGGAGCATCTCTCCTAACAGTAAAGACTGAGAAAGTTGGGACTGTTCAGCCTAAAGAAGAGAAGGCTCAAGGGATCTTAGGAACTCCTTTATGAAATTACAGAATCATAACAACACAGAATGGCTGAGGCTCGAAGGGACCTCTGGAAGTCATCTAGTCCACTATCTCTGGTCAATCAGGGCCACCTAGAGCTGACTGCCCAGGACCCTGCCTAGATGGCTTTTGAAAGTTTCCAAGCATGGAGACCTGATAACCCCTCTGGGCAGCCTGTGACAGTGCTCTATCACACTCAACAGTAAAAACGTGTTTCCTGATGCTCAGAGGAAGCCTCCTGTGTTTCAGTTTGTGCCCACAGCCCCTTGTCCAGTCACTGGGCACTACCGATAAGAGCCCGACTCTGTCCCATTTGCCCTGTCACTTCAGGTGTTTTTTGATAGACACACACTGACCATTACAAGGCAGTTTCTGTCCAGATAGATTTAAGACATCAGCTGATGGGAAACACAAGAGATCAGAGCCAGAAAACAGCCAGGGCTCTCTAAACACTAAAAGAGAATGAGCTTGAACTACAAACTACTTGATAGATTATTTCATACTATGTCGATTAATCACTAGGATTAAATCACTATGAAACAAGAGAAGAATCTTGCACTGAAATGGTGTTCTTCCAGCACTAACTATGCATTCATGGCAAAATCTCACCTGCTGCAGAAGTCCTGAGACCCTGCCTGAGTCTCCTCCAAGTTTATAGATTGTTGGTTTTGATTTTCTGCCCTGATACAGTAACTATCAGTATTCCTCCAAACTGATATTTAAAGAGCGTCCTCCTTCTCTTTGTCTCAGTTTACCTCAGTATATTTTTACATGACCATACGACATCAACACTTCACGTATCACATACACTGCACTGCTCTTCAGTCATTCTGCTGCATGACAAAAGATTTTTATTTCCATCATCTACTGGCATGAAAGCTTTATCCCTGGCGCTCTCAGTGCACAGCTGATTTTGAAAGGTCCAACATCACCCCAACTATCTGCACTGATTTTTCAGTGGTTTTGTTTGGTGTTTGTTTGATTTTTTCCTATGCTTTCTAGCAAGGTATTTTATTTGGCATGCCCTACTAAGAGTTTAAATTCAACTGTCCAGTGCTTATACACTTTTTAGTTTCCATGATTGATGTATTTCTAGTTTAAAGAATCTTTTACTTCTAGTAATTACCTTTTCCTCCTTTCTATCTTTTTACTCAGTGTTTGAGCAAGTGTATGCTGATTCTGGTAGTTCACATAATTTTAATTTCATGTGATTTATTACTTAGCTTTCTGCCCAAATCAGATCTGTTTTCTTTCCTGAAATTTTCCCCTCTTCCTCATAACTTCAACCAAAACTATGACATGTCTAGCGTTACAGACTTCAAAGTAGTTTACTCACGTATCCAAATGGCTCCTGAGCTGTTCATACACCAGTACGTTATTACACTGTTTAGCATAATGCATGGCATTGTTCTGATGCTTTGACAAAATGTTACAATCTGCTCCGCTTTCAATCATAAGCCGCACGATATCAGAATTCCCTCTTTTACAAGCCTGTGTAGAAAGGGAGAAGGTGGAAGGATAGAAAACAACGACAAATCCCTGTCAGAACACAGCATAATGTGATGATAAGCAGAACCACAGAAATTAATTAAAATCCAAAATTAGTTACAATCCAGAAGACAAGTTTAGGTAGTTGGTCTCTGAATGGTAACAGAACCAGAAACTCAGGAACACACTCCATAATTATTTTATCTTTATCCAGGCAATATGACACACCTGATCCACAGAAGCAGCAATGATCAGGACTACCAGTGGACATAATTAGAAAAAAAAAAAATAGATAAAGCAAGCCCCAAAACTTCTGTGAAAACATGCAATCTGCTGGAGTTCAGCAACTGTTAATTTCGTTGCAATTGTTTACCTGAATAAATATGTTTCTGCAGAACTATTCAGAATGAACAAAAGTAACATTTCCAAGTGCCTGTTTCTAGACACCTCAGTTCAAATGGTATTTTGGGTGTGCAGTAAATTAACAGAATTTGCCCCAGATCATTATTTAGCTATGTTAGACAGTCACTGTTATCCACTGCTTAAGTGTCCAAGGCTGTTCACTGTGATTTACACCAAGAATTTCAGGGTATGTCAACCAAAGACTTAACAAAAGCACAAGGAAATCTAAAAAAATGTTACTTAGAAGAATGCAAACACATGCTCTTGGTCTCTTGCTTTCAAACGCTTCACTCAGACAAATTAGGGAAAGTCACAAGTGATACAACTTTCTATCTCTGTAAGGCCTTTCAGAAGTTAACTTCTGAAACTTGTTTCCACTCTGAACTTTTATTTGTGCCTTCAATCCATAATCTTCCATTCATAAACCAACCCACTTACCTCCCTCAAACCAAAAAACCCACAAAAATCCCACACCACCTCACAGAAAGAAATTAAGTGCCAAGACTTCCCCCCTCCTCTTAAAAAGTATGATCCAACTCCTAACATTAGAGTGTAATAAACACATTGATATGTTTATCCACACACAAGGGCTAAACTTGTTCCATAAATTACTGGAAATGAAGATCCTATTCCTTGTGTAGCAAAACAAATATCCACAGTAAGTGGCTGCCAATTACTAAGTATGTACAGCTGTGCATCAAATACTAACAAAACCTTTAAAAACAATGAAGGTCAAAACTGAGGTTCACAGAGGTAGCCAAATTATGAAGAGATTTTGGACCTAAGTGGCTGAGGAAACCACAAGTGTGATGTTGTTTTCTTTAGAGCAAATGTGAAATCCCCACAGTTCTTCAGCCTCGCAGAGAGTAGAAGAGAAACAATACCACATTGTCTGGACAGAAAAGCTTTTGTAACTCATCTGCAAACAAACTGCATAAATAGCCTACATATAAATACAGAAAGTTTATCCAAAGGGGAACTTTGGTGAAATTATTTGATATAAAGAAAAAATTATTAAGAGAATAGGCTGTTTTAAGAGTCTTAGAATTTTCCCATTACAACAAAATAAAAAAAGTTTCCTTTGTGACCGGGGGAAGAGGTGCAGAACAGGCAGTGGGAAGGAGACTGAAAACCAGCTATTTTATTTCTGGCTTGCAATGAAATGACAAGTGTCAATCACAGCAACACCCAAGGGAAAGATTTTCCTTTCTGGAATTCTTCTCTTCCTGCTGACAATCTGATTATCTCAGTTTAAAGGCCACATCTGCACTTCTTTGAGCCAAACAACAGAAGAAGATGAGCCACAGTTAGCACTGCATGCTTGACAGCACCTACATTTATTGTTTAGATATTACACTACATGGAAAAAAAAAGGATTAAAAAAACACTGCTTGGAGTATTGTTATTTCAAATGTAGTATGTTCCCTAATTGAACTCTACAAATATGTTTTTATGTTTTATTAGTTTGCCAAAAGTATTTACAATTAAACTGTGTCAAGACAAACACTGAATTTACCTTCATTAAGGCAGTTTCACCACTGCTCTGCCGTGTGTTCACATACGCCCCAGCTTCCAGAAGAATAGCTACTGTTGTTAAAAAATTCTGAAAAGAAAACCAACCCAAAACCAAAAGACAAGTAAGTAAAAAATATTCTGGTTTTGTTTCAGAGTATAAAATGACATTTACTTAAAATCCACCCCTAAAATTCAAAACACGAGTCATTACACAATTAACACTTTTCTCTCCCATGGCTAATAAAGAACAATTTAGACTCAGGCAAGTAGGATAACTGTAAATATTCACAATTCTTACTTTTTTCTAAACTCTGCAATAATGAACATTACAGGAAGAAAGCAGTGTGTTTGCATTAGTCACCAAACTGGAATCAAGCTTCCCTCTGGCCTTCTATATACTGTACGTGGGAAAGCACACAAACCAACCTGAACAGAGGAGGACACCTGTGAACCTCTAACTTACTATGATTTTACTAGTTTAGCTGGTCTTACTTTGAGAAGACCTTGCCACTGTGTCCATTGCCCAACTTTTAAACAGTAAACCCTACTTAATCAGAGATCTTCTCTCTAAGACTTCCCAGTTTGGATCCTGTGTAGCCAGAGAACATAACAAGCAATTCTAACACAAGGACTTCAACTCCCATGACAGACTAAAGTTCAAAGAGATCCTTTGCCTCCACTTTTCCTCCTATGATATTCTCTACTCAGGGTAGGGTTTGTGATCAGAACTTATTTACACTACAGTAACCACAGCTGTTGAAATCATGCATTTAAGGTCACCCCGCTGTATCTTGCTAACTAGTTCTAGGCATCATCAAAAGGAAATAAATTGTGTCCCACCTTTAAACATAAGTAAAAGAGCCAAGAACCACAAATATGACAACAACCAGGCCAACCTTTTCAACTGCATGTATCAATGCTGTTGTTCCATTTTTCTGCCTGCCATTAACTTTAGCTCCTTTCCTGATTAGGATCCGCAGAAGGTCATCATGCCCACCAGCAGCAGCAAGCATTACTAGGGTCATTCCATTTGAGTCCTGTAACAAGAACCATTGCCATTAAAAAAAAAATAATAAAAAAAAATCAAATACTTCAAGAAAAACCAAAGCTGCAAGACAAGAACTGCAAGCGTGCCAACAGGTTTCCCAAAGATTTCCCTCCCTGGCAGAAGAATTCACACATGCGTGGCTGCCAGATACTGACAAACTATCACCTCTCACTTCTCTGGTCCAGAGGTCTCAGTCTGAGCTCCATCATCTGCAAAATTTGTAACGTTCTGGGGACCAGAACAAAAAGGAGGAAAATCAGAATGAACCAGGAAGTCAGGCAGTAAGGTATCTGAGGGTGGGCATGACAGCAAGACAGTGGGGAATAAAAATCAGCAGCCACTGGAAAAAAACCCCACTATGGCTCAAATCAGTTGCTACCGCTACAGAGTTTCTTGATTTTATTAGAGTATAAGTATAAAGACACTTCTGTGAGTGGCCAGCCTCCTCGCTCCTTCCTGCATTTTCCACCAGACACTGCAATTCGAAGAACACATGCTTGCCTCAGTAGTTCATTTGGCATCTTTTCTACTATACTACAGAAGCCTGAGCATAATGTAGAGTTCTCAAAACGCTACACAATACAACTACACGAGATCATCAGTGAAAATACTGGTATCAGAGATTTTAATACTAAAAAGTGGAACTACAGTACTATTTCACAGGAAAATAGATCCTTGAAAAGAAAATCCAGTAAGAACACAGATGATGCGATGGCAAACTGGAAGAAAATTAATTATGGAGTGAAGTGGTCCCAGTGTGCCAGACAGAACTTTCAGGTTTTCAGGGGGTTTTTTTAAGAATTTTTTTTTCTTCCACATATAATGTTTCACATATTTTAGCCACTTGACCTAATGGTTATCATTCCTTATAGCATGCAAAGTTTCACATGTAATATTCAGTTAAACACAGTGGGCAAATTGGTCGCAAATCCAGTTATTGTGACAGTTCTATCAAACTTGATTTTTTTCTTTGGAAGACATGGATAACAAATACTGAAGCCTCTAAGTCTGTACTCCCTTTTGTCAATTTGTGCTTTTATCAAGGTGAGATACAACACCAAAGGGGAAAGCTTTTCAAACAAATCAAAATTTGTACTCTTCCCTCCCGTTCCAATACTTCTATTGCTGAAAAATTACCTCCTGATCCAGATTATATTCTTCATTTGAAGAAAGAGCCATCTTCACTGTCATGTAATCTCCACTTTTAACAGCATCCCTCAGGAGAGCTAGAAAATAAATTCAATGCACTTATAGGATATTTCCCTTTGAAATGTCAGCTAAGAAACACTCCTTTCTCCCGGCAAATACTCACTGCTTGATATTGGTTCCGTTAATACGTGATTCTCATCTTCTCCATCAAGATGCTTCTGGAATTCTTCTAGTGTCAGCCATTCTAACTGCATGTCCATACCCAAACTCAGGACTTGTTGCTTGCCATCTATCATGTATTTGATTTTATGGATGAAAAAAAAAAGTAAAATAAGTAACATAACTTGTAACTTTCCAAACCATTGCTTGCCATTGCTTCAGTGATCGGCAGCTTAACCTGCTATTACTGCTTTTCATTCAATCATGATTATCAAAGGTGGAGTTACCTAGTTTTCCTCAGTTCATCCTCACCAGAGTAGTGAAGGAATTTATCCTGAATAAAGTAATCTAGTTTTTCTGAGATCAAGAGCAGTAACACTTATGTTCCATTATACTATTAAGAACACAAAATACAATCTAGACATTTTTCTGTGTGTATCAAATAATTCAGTTCTGGTGAAAAGACTTTTGCTTCATAAAATAAAAGCAGAATTCCTTGTTTCTGGTGTGTGTGTTACAAAACTATACAATATCCACCCTCATAGAAGTAAGAGGAGAATGTCCTGAAGTGTTGTTACCTTCTCTCTTTTAAAGCACTTACTTTTTAGGCTCTTCTGTTCTTTTCTGCTTTTTTCTTCTTTTTCAAACTCTTTTCTTTGAGATTTTTCTTTACTTTCCATTTTCTTTACTTCTTTCTCCTGATATTGAGAACAGATATCAAATTTCAGTGGTAGAAAAAAAAATTGAAAATAAACTTTCACCACTCCAACAATAAAATATATTTACAATTAATACTACTGAAACCTGTATGCAACAGACTTGTGGACATTCCTAAGAAAATAATTAAATAGGTGAGTGAGGAATTAAGTCTGTGAAGGCTTCCTCCCTAAGAGAAGAGGTGTTATATCCAGCACAAAACAACTTCAATTAATATTTTTACACAGTCGTGCAAGGTTGCTCTATGGCATGAGGTGCAGGTATGGCAAAAACAGCATTTTGCAGGAAATTCAAAATTATGAACTTTTCATTTGTTTCAAATACTGAACCTGAATAAAATGTAACTATTTCAAACTATTTAACAATTTTGTATCACCAAATCCAAAGCAGTTATGACAACACTGACTTGAACCTCAACTGAGAAAACTCGAAATCTGGACACAAAAGGTGCTAAATTTTCCAATTTACACACACAGAATGTTATAGCAACAGTAATTTGTGAAAATGACACTCAGAAAAATCCACTCAAACTCATCCACACAGAAGTTCAAGCTTAGCAATACCTAATACCACAGAAAAAAATTATTGTAGATACATAATCAAATTTGCCAAAATAGGGTTCAAGTGCCTCTACCAAAGTTTGCCTTTCTCCTCCTGTAATCATCTCTCTCCATTCAGACAGAAAATTCAACTGCAGAGTAGGCAGGACAAGGCTCTTTGGCATGGCTTTGTATCGGCCTCCAACCCTAACCTGGAATAACACTGGCTTTCTGAAAAACTGCCCCAAAAGAAGTCCACACAAGAACTACAGACTGTATTCATCATTAAATGCTACCATTTCTCTGACACAGGAAAAAAATCTTAATCAAAATACATTAGTTTCATGTATCATAATGTATTAGCAGAGCTGAGACATTTAATTGTCTTTTTTGCCACCTCCCTTTCCTCCACAAAACCTCAGCTTCTGATCCCTCACATGATTAACTAGTAACACAGAGAGCCGCTAATCCTGGCAAATGCTAAGTATTTAGGAGGAAACCTGTAACTTACTAAAGGGACTACTGGATATTCACTACAGTGGGGCTGGTAAAATCAGTAATCCTGAATTGTAGACCAAATTTCTAATAATGATCAGATGCACAACATACACATTTATTTTTGGAGGTAAATCAAATGAAAAGAAGGGTTCAACACGCAAACTGATTCTAAACAGAGAATACTGTGCTATAAATTGACATGATGGTGGTTCTACAAGCAGAGTTACACAAGGAAAGGCAGGTAGCTGAAACATACACGATGCTTTTATTTGAAAAGAATAATCTGCTTGGGCCAACAGTGTAGTGAACAAAAAAACCTCCAGAACACTCCACCAAACCTACCCATATAAGTCCACAGCTGCCCCAGAGAGTAACTAACCAGTTACAGAAAACAGCATTTAAGCTTCCTAAACTCAAAAAAAGCAAAGAGCAGAATGCCTTCCCTGCTTCCTTGGTACCTTGGAGCATGACCTTCCGTGGAGCGTGACCACGAGAAAAGCAAACAGACAACCCACTGAGAGTGCTGGCTGAAGAGCCATAAGTAAACCCACTTTCATCTGCTGTTATGTTCAGGGTGACAGGATTTTTATACTACTGGTAAATAGAACAGAACAGAATTCCAAAGATTGATCTGATTATCTTCTCTGATAGAAATGCTATAGCCTTGAACAATGAGTAAAATACTTGGTTAATAAAGGGCCATACCATTTCAGGTAATTAAATTACCTTCTGAAACTGGGCTATGCCTCATAGTACTTGTTTGTTTTCAAGAGCTTTCACAACTAAGACCCTGCAAAAACTCTTCTGTGTAGCTCTACTCTGAGATTATGCCATGGAATTCTCTATCCCCAAATGAACTTACTTATGTTAAAGGTGGCCTACTCCATACACACAATCATAAGCAGAGGACTGCTGTTGAACCCACAGAAGAAACTTCCCACCACAGAATCATGGCCTCAGAAGAGGGATATAATCCATTAAGTATCAAGAAGTTTTGGCTGCAATCCTCTTAAATCAGAACAAGTTTTCTCTGAGCTGCCAATGTTTTATGAACTGCAAACTGTATTAGAACAGCCTGAAGCAGCCGAAAGGAGTTATATTCCCTGTATTAAATAAGGAAAAACAAATAGTATGGTATTTGCTTACCTCATTTCTTACAACAGGTAAAGCATTTCTAATTCTTATGAAACTGTGTCATGAAACAAAGCATTTTCTACAAGCACTCCAGGAATTCTGACACAAGACTGCTGCACAATTATCTGAAGTCTTGGTTTTAGAAGCGATTTCAGCACTCCAGTTCTCAGCTGGGTGCTATTGCATAAGGTGTAATGGAATGGCCGGTGTCTGAGAGAGATCAAATGTGTGTTTCAGCTCAAAAGTGCACTTTGTGCGGTGCTGAACGGACTGTTGCTCAAGACTATCTTTTACTACACAAGCAGAAAAAAATGAAACTGAGGCAACTGTCGAAGGTGGGCAGGAACAAAGCTAAAAACAACAGCATGCTTTGGAAGAACAGTAGATTTCATTCTAAGAATGCGTAACAAACAGGAGAAATTTATCCCTTCCTATTTAAATACACCCTTCTTTCCTAAAGCATTCCCCTTTTATAGTGTTCCGAATCCAGAAATTCTCTGGTCTCTCTTATGCATTGTGCAGTGGGCATTTCTTTAGTTCCATGCAGCTCAATACCTTTCCAATTTGTACTTCTGTCTTTGCCACCCTGAACAGTCACTGTTTGAGGTATCTGTACCTCAAAGTTGATTGATTTTATCCTCAACATCCACCCTAATACCTTAATATTGCTTACCTCCCCAGGTGAATCAATGGTCTTGCACACCCTTTCATCAGCACTTAATTTCACACCCTTCTGCACTGGTGAAGGAGCAGGCGACACTTTCTCCAACTCTCCCGGTACTTTTTCTTGACTTGTTTGTTTTTTGTGCATGCTTTTTTTCTCTGAATAAGTATCCTGAATTTCCACTTTTCCACCTTCCTCTCTAGAGTCTTCCTTCTGATTTTTTTTCTTCTTTGTTTTAACCTTAACATCAATACTATCATCTTCATTACTTGCTGATCCATCAAGCTGCCTATCAGCAATGGCATCTTTTTCATCACTTTCTTGTTCCAATCTCTCTTCCCTGCTTATCACCTTTTGCTTCTCATCTTTATTTTCAGAATTTAAGTCTGAGTTTTCATTATCAGTTCCTTGAGAAAATGTATCATCTAGAGTACCTGATTCTGAGTCAAACTGAACATCTCCATGCTTTTCCCTCGGTGATCTTTTATTTTCTTTATAATCTTCTTTAGCTTTTATTTTTAAATCTTTAACTTCACCTTTTTTTTTCTTGGTTTCTTTAGTATCTTCTTTCCTTTGCTTCTTTGAGTCCTTTGAGTCCTCCTTGGTTTCTAAAGTCCTTTTTTTTGGTTTTGAATCAAAAACCAAAGCATCTGAGGAATTTTCACATTCTGTTCTGGGTTTTTCTTTGAGTTTTGCTGACTTTGACTTTTTCTTCTTCAGGTCATCTGGACTTCTATCCTCTACATCTTTTGACTTCTTCTTTTTCTTCTTTGGTGAAACATCATCTTTTGTTTCACTTTGCCAGTCACTGTCAGATTCCGCTTCAAATATATCATCGTTTAGAGACAGTTTCTAAAAGGTAAAGAAAAAAAAATATTTCTTTTCCCAATAAACTATCATTTTGGTGCAAAGTCTACAAAACTGGTAGCGGTCATGTTTGGGAAAAGTAAATTTTTAAGCACTTTAATCTTTCGGTCACTGCCACGATCATTCCTCATTGCCAAATTGCAAAGTTCATAAATGCAATTCTAGCTTACTTGACCAAGTTACATTACTAACTGCTTGGATAAGAATGAACACATAAACAAGTCAAGTACAATCAATTATACATCCAATAACCAGATTCCAGAAGAGAACTAAATCTGACCCATTTTACACCAAAAATATTTAATATGATCCTGTAAAATTTACCTGTAAGTTTCCCAGAAGCAGGGTATCATTTTTCAAAAAAGATCCTTACGCTTCTTTTTCAAACCGACTGAGCAGTTAAAAATGAGAAAAGAAAAAGCCATATACTGCTTTCTTGCAACTAACTTTTCTGTATTCCTTTCTTACCAAACTTAAATGATAACATGTAAAAATTCATCTATCTGCTACAGAAAGCAGGAGGGTGACGGGAGCAGTGCACTCAGCTTCACTGACAAGACAATATCCTTGTGGGTAGGGAAAAGGGGTTATTCACATTGTCAAAAACAAACTAGAATGGCCATACCTCCTTTATATAGTCCCATTAAAAACAGAAATAAAGTTTGGATGGATTCAGAGTCTACAAGCAAACTTATCAGTTAAGAAAAATCCCTACCAGAGAACAGCAATAACATTAAGTTTCACAAGAAAGGAAATCGTTTCAGATGAAAGAGAATCCTTAAGTCTTCTTAATTCCACATTTCAAATGTCTTCCCTTTTCCGTCCTCCCATTAGGAGAGCCTAGACAGTGAATACATCTTCAGTGTAAGATACTGAAAGGTGAAACACACCTGTATGTCTTTTTTAATAGGTTTAGGCTTATTGTCCACAAATTTTTTTCTGAATTCAAGCAGCACTTCTTTGCAGTCTTCCAAATGAACCTCTGGTTCCCAAGTATCATCATCAGAGGTATAACCTTTCCACCGTACTTTATAGAGAACTTTACCCTGTAAGAAAAAAACACAACATTTAATACAATACAGCATAGTATTGCATCAGCTACTTAATTCTTGGGGATCTTTGTGGATATATCATTTTGTGTATATGGAAAGCCACCTGATGGGAGTTAAACCCAATGCTGAGATCAGAATTCCCAGAATTATTTCCACCTGCACCACATACTGAACTAAGAAGGCTGTAAAGTGTTTCTGTAGTTGGAGCAGTTTTATCCAAAATACTTGTAATATCTAACATTTGTTTAGAACCATAGCTATAATGTACATCACAAATTCCGGTCATTTTATCAAAATGGACTGTCTGACACTTATGAAACTAATTTTTTAAAAGTTTTAGTATGTATTCTATTTATATTTCAAGTTTGAATTGCTCTTCTTTACTGAAGAACTTGGTATAAAACAATAAGATTTCTAATGAATTAACACCATTCACTTAGTTCTATATTGGAACTCATAATTTATACTTGTAATCAATTCCATTTTTTATAAACTGAAACACCAACAATTCGGAAAAAGAACAAACCACCAATAAGATCAAATTAAACATAGACAAAAATCTGAGTGTGTGCATCTCAGAGGAGTTAATTTCAAAGATTTTGGTAAAAGATTATATACAAAAAGCCGAGACCAATTGTTTCAACAGTATTTAACTTCACTGAGGAATAAAATTGCACCTCTTAGTCTCTCTGTACTTTTTTCTCCTAGATTAGAAAGTATTTTACCGTTAAAAATAAATTTATTAGCAAATGTACTGAAAAAAGCGCCTTTGGAGAGGCAAAACATTAGTAATGCTTTCTTTCAAACATGAAGTGATAATGTTCTGAAAGACCTTACACTGCTAACCAAGCCTGGAAAAAGAAAGACTCAAAAGAACTGCCATTTGGCACTTACTGTTAAATGTATATCCATATACCCATACATTTTTTGCCTGAGGATCAGTAACCTTTGACCAAGCATATATACAAGTCATTAAACTTCAGCAATCAGCTCTACTTCCAATCTTCTGTATTTTGTTTCACAGACATATAAATAAATAGCCTATATTCAGACACATTAGTTAAATACTTAAAATTTAGCAAAATGCCCTCTCAAAGCAGGACTAACTAGATCAGGCTGCTCAGAAATCTGCCCAGTCAGTGTATCTATTCAGGTTTCCCCATATTCCAGCTTGTGTCCACCATCTATCTCATCCTTTCACTCTGTGTCTCTGACAAGGATCTGACTCTGTCCTCTCTACATCCTCCCATCAAATAGATACAGATACCCCCATGATCTCCCTTGATTCTTCCCTTCTTACAGCAAAGCAAACCCAGCTTTTAGCTCCCTAACTGTTTTCATAATCCTCCTCTCCAGCATGCATGCCCACGTCTCTTCTGTCCTGGGGTGCTCAGAACTTGACACAGTAAACCAGGTGCTTTGATTAGAGAGGAAGCATCATCTCCTTCAATCTTCTGGCTACATTCTTGGATGCTGCTGGCCTTCTTTGCTGCAAGAACTGCTGACTCATGTTCAGCTTACTTGTCTGTTGGTACTCCCAGCTCCTTTCCTTCAAATCTTCTTCCTAGCCAGCTGGACTCTCACCTCTAGCCCTGGGGCACAGGGTTATTCATTTCAGATGCAGGACTTCTGTTAGCTGCAGAGTTACTGTTACACCCTTGCAACTCAGGTACAAAATGAGGTACAAGTTCCTTTTCAATTAATTGAGAAAGCTGGATAAAATGAAGTCTAATAGAAACATAACACTGTTTGGCTGCTGAATGACTCTATATTCCATACATAGAGAGTGATACAAAAATGCAGCTTAAATGAAGACAGCATATTAATTATCACACTAAAGATACATAGGCAGCCTTACACTCGCCTATCAGCATTATTTTACTCAATATTGTTATTTTTCCCTCTATTTCACTTAGAAATAATAGAACACTTCCAAGCATTTCTATACTGCTGTAGCTTCTATGTGAACTAGTGATGGGTTAGAACCAACTCCTATGGAAAGGGGTACCACCATGCCATTAAACAGCAGAGTTAAGGTTACCCATTTCCACTGGAGAATATCACAATTTGCTCTGGAGCCTGTTGTTTTAGTGTAACTGTGGTGCAGTATGAAGAGCTTTCTAGATATACTAAGAAAATACATTTTCAAACTTTCATTGCTTGTTCTCTTAAGTAGGACATGTTAATGTTTTATTTATCCACAGGTCTAACTCCCCAGCCCAATCCCAACCCAGGAGTGCAGTCTCTCATCCTACCACTACTACAAGGTCCAGCAAAACCAGGACTGTGCCTGAAAAGTGTATCTCCATAAAGTGCTCTGTATGGAGCTCCTGTCACTGTGACACAGGAACACACTGATGCTGCACTGGACAATGGCCAACCCAGTCTACCTGCTTGGACTTCATGTCAGACTTGGGAATCTGCAAGCTGGGAACCACTACTCTAAAGCAGGTTATGTAATACATACTCCACCGAAGGGTAACACACAGCTTTTCCCAGCCATTTTGGAAGTTAGAACGGGCGTGAGTTACTGCCTTGTCCTGGACTTCTGATGCAGAGTAACACAGGACCCATTGCAGAGCAATGGAGAGAGGACCTGATGCATTTGGAGCTCATACCACAAAACCACAATCAACACATGCTGAGTGAACCTTGTTGCACTGAACCAGCTCGGAAAATTCCGCTTGGAAGAGCATGGAAGCAAGACACCCTTTCACCAGCAAATGCCAAAGACATCTTCAAGAAATGGCACTTGATGTATTCTGGTACTCTTTAAAAGTCTGTGGAATCATATGCCTCACCACCACCTAAACCTACAGATTTTAGGTTCCATCGCTGGGAGGGGGGCAAAGGAAAAGAAAAAAACGAATCCTCTTATTTTCAAGCCTGACTTATGCTGACCAACACTTCATACAGGTAAAGCTATAAATATTGTATTACCCCAGAAGCATAACATTCTTAAGCCATCAACATATTTCAGCCAAGGTACATCACATAACTCATAATAACACCACAAACATCTCAGAAATTACTGATCTGAAGATTCTCCAATCTAAGGGTTTCAAAACTCTGATGTTTCAGACAAAATAGGCAGAATTTTATAGCATTGTGTACCTCACTGAACCCTAAAATAAAAATAATAAATTAGTCAAAATGAAAATTTTTCAGACACAAAATCTTAAAAAAAACCCTCTATATTAATTATTTTTTCTATTTGAGGTTTAGGAAATTTTTTAAGAACTTCAACCAGTCTAGGTTGCTTTCAAAGAAAGAAATGAAGGTCTGGTATTTCTGTTTAAACAATGCAAAGATACTACAACCTGTTATTTTAATTGATAGAAGTCTCTCTTATTTTAGGAGGTCTTCACGCGTTTTGTAACCCAGTGAACACGGTCTCACTGAACATATCTTGAAACCATCTCTAAATTCTCCTTTATATTCAATCTTGTCCATGTCTGCTCTCAAACATTTCACATCAAAACACTACTGCAGTTCAGCCGTAAAAGCCAAGAGCAATTTAACAATGGAAACAAAAATAAAAAACAAAAATAGTAAAGGTACAGCTTTGGCTGAGGAGACTGAATCTGGAGTAAGGGGCAAAGAGCTTCTTTGCAAAAGCTGTGCACAACGAGTTTTAGATTACAATTGTAACGGGTTACTTTTTTCGCGTGGTTTCCGCCCAGTGTCAGAGATCCGCGCACTCACCCCCTCGGTCTTCACGTCAAGGATCTTCTCCACCTCGAACACGTCCTCGTCCTCGACGTCCTCCTCCTCTTCGCTCACTCCGCCGCCAGCCTCCCCGCCGGCACCCGCCGCTTTGCCCACCCCTCTGCCGTCTTCCTCCCCGTCCTCCTCATCCTCGGCCGCCGCGGCCGCTGCCGTCTCCTCCTCTCCGTCCGCCCCCTCCATCCTGGCCGCCGCCTGGGCTCCGCTCCCGCCCGCCGCCGCCGCCGCCATTTTGGGCCGCGATTCAAGCGACAACGACGCAGAGCAGCTGCGACATCCCCGGCCGCGCGGGGGGAGGGCGGGGCCTCGGCCGTCGCAGCCAATCGTTGCGCCGACAGCCCGTGACGCACGGGGGCGGGGCCCCGCGCCAAGAGGCCCTCGCGCCCCCTGCGCTGCGGCAGACGGGCGGGACGGGAACGGGAGAGCCTGAGGGGCGGGGCTGGACGGGACCTGAGGGATCTTGCAGTTCCAACGGCTCCTGCTGTGGGAGAGGGGAGAACTTCCGGTACACCGGCTGGCTCAGAGCTCCATCCTGGCCTTGAATACTTCCAGGAGTGGGGCATCCACAGCTTTCCTGGGCAGCCTGTTCCAGTGCCTCACCACCTTCACAGCAAAGAATTTCTTCCTAATGTCTAATTTAAATCTCTCCTCTTTAGTTAAAAACCATTCCCTTTTGCCCTATCTACCCGTGTAAAAACGTCACTCTTCTCTTTTCTATACTCCCCCTTTAGGTACTGGAAGGTGCTGTGAGCTCTCCCCGGAGCCCTCTTTTCTCCAGGCTGAACAGCCTCAGCTCTCTCAGCCTGTCTTCGTAGGGGAGGAGCTCCAGCCCTCTGAGCATCTTTGTGTCGGCCTCTGGCCTCACTCCAACAGGTCCATGTCCTTCCTGTGCTGAGGACCCGGAGCTGAACCCATCACTCCAGGTGGGGTCTCATTAAGGCAGAATCCCCTTCCTCAACCTGCTGGTCATGCTGCTTATGATTGTGATAAACTGAGAAAATGATTCGGGCTAATTAAAATCGTATAAGGTCAATATGACCTGGAGAGAGAAAAGAAAAACAAATCGTAAAACTTAATTGGGCCCCTGTAAAGAGATAAAACAAGTTACCTCCCTTTTACCTTGTGTAAGATTTATAGTGAAGGGACTTGGTTTAGTTAACTAGATAATGACACCCAGTCCCTCCCAGTCCCTCCCAGTC
>NW_016690374.1:812215-905775 GCF_001604755.1 Lepidothrix coronata
CATATGAAAACAACAATTCAGAACACCTTGGAAACAGAAGGATGTCAGGATATCCCTCTTGGCAACTTCCTCTACAAGATCAAGTTTATCTACTCCACCCTTAGCAGATGTTTGCTTCAATTCTCATGAAAACATCTATGAAAGAAATTCCACAGTTTTCCCTAGTAACCTCTTAAAACACTTCTCTATTACTGCGAGGTGCATTCTCCATTTGCAAGGGCAGTATAATGCATTACCTATGGTACTGTGGAATCTCCTACTTCTGAGTATTTTCAAAGGATGGACAAACAAGTGTAGACTGTGTTCTGTACACATTGATCCTGCCTCAGTGCAAGCCATTGCGCTGTCTCCAACTACATTTCCTCAGATCACCAAGTACAAAGTTCTTTACCTTAATTTAGAAGACGTAATGTGTTCCCTAAACATCTGTGAAAAGCCCATTAAATCAAAATAAATCATCCTTAGTCTGGTTTTGTTATTAGGCTTGAGTGTTTGGTCCAGTATAAAATAAAATTAACGAGTCAGTTTTTCATCAGCATAAAACGAGAATGCAGAGTAACAGCAGGAAAAAAAGAGAGAACTCATTCCTCCTAACAAAACTGACCTATGTATTCACAGATTGACCTATGATCAATTAGAAAAGCAGTGCAGGAGAAAAATAACTGTTCTGTTGTCTGCATTTCAAGGCATGCTGTAGGAACTACAAAACCATCTCATTGAAAACTGATCTGTTATGAAGATGTTTATTACTTCTTTGTTAATTATACTCTTGTATCTGCCAAAACATCTGCCATATTTAACTGGATTGCTACATTACACTTTATTTACTGTGCCATTAAAGTACATAAGATTTTAGCAGAAATCAAAATGAAGATATCATAAAAGTGCTTTATAATGTGCAATGAATCTGACATTAATGTAAAAAATGAAGTATTAAGGTATTTTAAACAGTTACAGGCAAAGAAAATACTACATATATGTAAAATCAAGACTTACTAACTGCAAGACCCTTTGTTTTCATACCTTAAATTCTGTGACTGTGAAAATTATTATTTAGTAATAATGTAAGATCAAATGTCCTCAATTTAAGCACTGTATGTAAAACTGCAAGGAAAGATAACTCTGCAATTATCTTAAAGAATTATAAGGTTAAATATTTTATGTACAAAGGTAATTGATGTTAGATAAACTTGATACCTTGTATCTTCTTCGTAGCAGACTCCCAGTCTTTCCCAAGTTCAAGTTGAGAGCAAATAGATGGAAATTGCCTTCTTATGGACTGTATTGCTTTATTCGTAATCACAAAAGCCCAGTGAACACCACTGTGTGTAGAAATGAAGTTTTATTATAATAAAACCTTGTAAATCCACCAAAGAAGCAGAAAGAAAATAATTTCTTCTAATGATAATTATTTGAATGACTGAATTTTCTATAGTATGATGATCCAGCATGTATAAAATACTATCTGAAACAGATGAATATAATTCGTCAAAAGAGGGAAGATTTCCAGGGCTCTCCTGGCTTTTTCTGTATCCTGTTCCTACATGTCCTGTAAAGTATGAAGTCTGTAAAGCTTCCACTTTTGGCACAAGGAATCTGTTATATATCTGTTATAATATCCTTTAGTATAGTCATTGAATCTCCATAATGAAATTAATCTTTATATGTTGAGAAGGTTTATATATAAGATTTTATTTAAAAGCACGCCTTCAATTAGATGAATCATCCGGTTTCATCAGTGTTTTGAAAACTAGCCCTTTCAATTTCTTTGTGCAGTGTATGAACTGTAGCACAAGAAGAATAGCAATCAATGGCAGTAGCTTTTCTGTTCCATTTGGGCCCAAGGAAGCAGAAGAAGGAAGCAGCATTACTATATAAATGATTTCTTGACAACAGAAAAGGTACTTTCTGCAAAGTACTCCATATCACTTAAGAACATCAGTTGCCTTAACACTAGCTAATTGATTCACCATGCAATCACTACTAAGTGAGAGTATTCACATTAGTGGTTTGTCAAACATGCTCCTGGCTTTCACACTTAAACTTGGTAATGCATTGTTGGGAATTCTGCAGTTTGTGTTTGCTTGGGTTCTAATTTACTTTAATTTTAGTACATGAAACAATGAGAAACTTTTAAGATTTTAAGATTTTTACCCTTGGTGAAACATTGCACCCTTTAATAATTAAGAAAGAAGGAACAGTTTTTCCCACCCCTGACACTCTATAGTTTTCTGCTAGCAAAGAGCACTAATTGACAGAATCAAACAGCAAAGCAGGTATAGGCAGAGTGCAGACTGAATGCTGTAGACAGTTGTCAGAGACTGAAACGGTTAATGATTTATGCATTTTAGGAGACTTTTGCAGGCTTTTGACCTCTGATGGGCAGTTGGGCCCATCCCTCCCTCCAGTGCTGAAGGTGTCAAGCCCCGAAAAGGCAGAAAGAGCCGAGTTTATACCTCTGATGGCCCATCAAAGCCCATCCCCCCAATGCCAATCTTGAAAGGCAGGAACCAGGCCAGACACAGAAACTCTGCGCAGGCCCAGGGAGAGTTTGGAGGCTTGAGGCATGGCCTGTGACACTAGCCATGGGTATAATAACTCATAACTTCTTGGAGTGTGGGGGCTTCCCTCCTTCACCCCCAGCAGATCAAGGCCACCACTTCAACTGACAGACATGGAAGCGGCAACTACCAAGTGTCATCGCTGGACCCCGTGGGCGGTGACTTTATACGTTTTTTCCACTCTCATCTTTTCTTTTTCCTTACTCTCCCTTACTCTAATCCTGTCTTTGTCTCCCCTATGCATTTTCTCCCCCCACCAAAGGTTATCTCTATGTCACATTGTTATATGACAACACCCAAAATGCTAGCATACCTGTTGATACAAAATTGTTAAAATAAACCTTACCAATATATGTTTTCAGACACTGATTATTCAGTATCATTTCACTCTAATCCACCCCAAGGGAATTATTGTTAAGAACCTGGGTTACCCCCCTCCCCTTTCTCTGGGACGGGTCGTAACAACAGTGTGTGTATGAATTAAGTAAATATAGAATCACAGAATTATTATAGTTAGAAAAGACATCTGAAATCATCAAGTCCAACCTTTGACCAAATACCACCATTCCCACGAAACCGTATTGTGAAGTACCACATCTACTCATTTTTTGAACATTTCCAAGGGATGGTGACTCAACCACTTCCCTGGGGAGAAATATTATTCATATTATTTGAAATGTGAAAAGCAGATGTGATCTCTGCCTCTCTCCTAGGAGAGACTTTTCTCCCTTTTTTTTTATTTAGAAGCAATGCCTAAAATCTTCGGGAGAAAAAACTCTCCAGGTAAATTAGATAAGATAGAGAACAGCTCTTTTAGTGAAGGCCTTCTGGTGCAAGGAGTATGAAAGGTGTGCGCCCACACGCAGAATTCTTACACTTTTATATCTTTTACTAATTATCATATCTAATGGGGACATCCAATCCTAAGACCCCTTTTGCCTGGGTACCACCCACTGGAGTCCCTCCAAGGGCCTTGAGCCTTTTATCTTGTTTTGTCGACCATATCTCATGTTATTCCGGTCCAGGTGCACATCTCAACAGAATCCAATGGAATGTTCTTGCTAAAAATCTATTGCCTTGAAAAGACAGTTAAAAGACAGTTAAACCAAAGCTTCAGGAATGTGACACACAAACTGTGAGAAAGTAATGGTCTAAAGTGAAGGAAAACTCCAGCTACATTAAAATCTACAAAAAGCTAAAAATCCTAAAAATTCAAAGGCATCAGTAGATATTAATATAACAGATACAAAAATTGAGAATCTCTATTGCTACTCCAACTATTTCACATCCTCCACACATTTCTCCAGGAGATGTGCTTAGCAACCAGGACACTATACTGTGAGAGAAGTTGAGACGAAGCTATATTATTAAAATCAGGCAGTTTTGAAAACTTCAAGTTTAGAGATCCATTTACATTCTAAGTATATCTTATTGAGAGTTCCACTATACACAGAGAGCAATAACACATACGGATAGGAAATATAATACACTGTGCTGCTTTTTAATGACAGAAAATTATTTACTAAGCGAATGCTTTTTCTAGTAAGAAATTCTTCATTAAATGATCAACATCAAATTTCAAGATTTTCCCAACTATGGACTGAGATTCCAAGAGCCATCCTGTGGAATAAACAAAGACATTGATAAGCCAAAGATTCAAGACACTACAAATGTATTTGGCAAGAACAAAATAGACATAGGAGAATTACTTTAAATATTTTTTAAAAAGTTTACATGAAGATAAAATTTGAAATCCACATAATCAGTTTAGGTGAATCAAATATTAAACTTCAAAACTTTGATATTCCAGCAAATGTCTGTGATTGACCTGGAATGTTGTTTGCAGACGGCACCAAATTGAGTGGTGTGGTTAACACACCTGAAGGCTGGGATGCCATCCAGAGGGACTTGGACAAGCTTGAGAAGTGGGCCCATGGGAACCTCATCAGGTTTAACAAGGCCGAATACAAGGTGCTGCATCTGGGTTGGGACAACCCCCAGCATCAATACAGGCTGGGGGATGAAGAGAGCAGCCCTGCAGGAAGGACTTGGGAGTGCTGGTGGATAAGAGGCTGCACATGTGACAGCAATGTGCGGTTGCAGCCCAGAAAGCCAACTGTATCCTGGGCTACATCAAAAGCAGCGTGGCTAGCAGGTCAACAGAGGGGATTCTGCCCCTCTACTCTGCTCTGGTGAAATCCTACCTGGAGAGCTCTGTCTAGCTCTGGAGTCCTCAGCACTGGAAGGATAATCAACCTGTTGTAGTGACTCCAGAGGAGGGCTACCAAGATGATTGGAAGAAAGCACCTCTCCTATGAGGAAAGGCTGAGAGAATTGGGATTACTCTGTATTAATCATCATTTTCATCTCTCCATCCTATTTTCAAATCATCCATTATATTAGTATCTTACACATTATGCCAGCATCGAGGATCTTCAGTTACAGATGAGAAGCCTACTTCTGGCACTAACAAAATATGGCACTAACCAAAACCTGCTGCCCTAAGTAGTCTACACGTGATCCTTTGGTGTCAAAAGAATTTTCCTTTTCAAAGAACCTTGGGGTTCTTTGGCCCAAGTGCAGCCTTAATTTACAAATTACAGATTCTTCCTTACAGAAGGAAGGAAGGAATTTCCTCTCTTTCTGTTGTAAGCAAGCAATGAGAGGTATGAAACTCCAAAAGATAAATTATAGGGAAAATAATATTCAGATGTGACTGTGTTTGTTCTTAGGGAAAATTTACTTCAAATAGACTAAATTACAGAAAAATCTGAGAGGCTGACCTAAAGAAAAAGAAAAAAAAAAGAGTAAAAGTTGCATATTAGAGTTTTGCAATAGTAAGCATGCCATACAAAGAAGCATTCTTTAGGATACAACCAAACTGATTTACTTAATGTAATAAACCCCTTCAGTGATGCCAAACCATTTATGATGTTCACTGAAAAGGAAGAAAATTCTGTGAAATCTGTGAGTAAAGACTGATTTTAAGAGCATTGAAATATTAAGCATGGAGCAACAATATGGAAACATGAGCTCAAGTTTTATGACTGGAATATCAGAATCTAAATATTACATAGTGCCACACATTCCTGGTCGTGGTTCAGTGTATTATGCTGGTTTGATAATAATGATGTGTATAAGATTAAGCCATGACAAGAGGGTAACAGCTGGCTCTCAGGTAAAAAGGAAATAGAGAAACTCACCTATGCCAAAGGTGACTATATTCATTCTTTATCTGAAAAAAATATTTCCAAAACATGTAAAGCAATATGCTTTGCTTGGTATAGAGCTGAATCTGCCATAGAACTTGAGCAATCTAATAAATTTAGATTGTTTCACTGGACAGATGCTCTTCTTCAAATGATGTTTCAAACTCTGGTTGAAATACAGCCATGCAAGTTTTTAGGAGGAGAAGCAAAATCATCAGTGCACTGGACACATACTATTTCATTAGATGTGTATACCCAAGCATCTTGATTTTTCTTATTATGGAATTATAGTAGAATACAGCCATATTTTAAAGTTTTAACAAATATATGTCATTTACTTCTAGTGCCTGAAAAGTGAAACTTCTCTGTCCTTTACATATATCCCAGGTCTCAGATGAAAAACTGAAAAAGGAATTTTGTGGTTTCACTTTCTTATCCAGTTTACTCTTCTGCAAACGGCACTGGATTCTCTTCAAGTTAAAAAAGTAATCACAGATATAACCTTTTACAATCATCACTGCCACCATCAGTTTGTGAGAAGTATTAGAATTAAAAAAATATGTAAAACAGAAGTGCATACTGTTCTTGCTATGAACAGAGATGCTATAAAAAACAAAGGCTTTCAAAAGTGGAACAACAAAACGCCTGAAGAAGTTAAAGTGTTTCCAACAGGGAAGGAAAGGTTCACACAAATAAGAATCTCTTTCTTTCTCCTTTCCTTGGGGGAATTGCTCTATTAATGCAGTCATCAGAAAGAAATCCCTAAACTAATACATTTAAACTAAGCAACTCTGAAAAAAAGGAAGAATAAGAAAGGACATAATTGTCAGAAAGAAAATCTTACCTGTCATTTTATTTACTTTAATCAATTCCAACACTGGATGGACAGAATAGTAATGTGAAGACTCTGCATTTAGCCTCTGCAGCATTTTATCTTATTTAAGAGAGGAAAAAAAAAGGAGCTGAAAATAACGGACTGCCAGGGATTTGACAAAATGTGGAAGAATAATAACCTGGAATCACATATTTTAATGTATCCTCTTGAGTTTTAAATGTATTTCTCGGTCAAAGAGTTCCTGTGAGTGAAAGCACACACTCCTTTCCTACCTAACATTTTATTAATGTTTTCCAGTGGTGGTAATGACATAGCCACAGATGGATTCTGTTTGTGGGTGCTCCAGAGCGTTAGAAGTGCCAGCTGAGTCTTTTTCACCTATTAGTGAAAAAAGATTCAAATACTTTTGAGAAAAATCACTGCAGCAGCAATAACTACAGCAGAATGCAAAATCATCTAAGAAGGCCAGATGCCTTAGAATAAAATACTGACAGATTCTATAAATATTTGTGTGTAAATTCTAAATACAGTCCTACAAATTTAATAGTTTAATAAATTGCTTATTTTTAATTAGTATAGCAATAGCATGCCTCTGTAACAATTTAGTTCCAGTTTCAGCCATGACTTGTTCATTCACGTCCACTGCTGCAAATGCAACATCTGTATCAAACACTGTAGTCACATTTCTAGGAAATACAAACAGTAGCACAATAGTTAGAAAAACCCCATGATTTAACAGAAATGACTGGACAATGTGTTGAAACATTTACTCGTATGAGGCAAAAGATAAAACAAACTCCTCAAGATTCGATGCAACTGAAAAGAAAATTAATTTCTGGAGAATACTCAGCTTAATGAAACTGATTAAATTGTCCACAGCATGAAATTGTTCTTTATTTTTTACTCATCAAAACTAAACTGTTCCTGTTTATTTTGTTTTAGCATATTCAGTATTGCCTCATGAACGGTACAAGTTATGCATCATGTCAGTCATCTTGTTGGGATGCTTCTCTACCCACTTCTGAAGGAGGCAGACCTGAGAAATCTAGATATCTAGAACAAAGCCTTGTTTTGCAGTCTGTTTTCTAGAAGGGGGGAAAAAAAGCATTTAAATATTTAATTAATAACAATACAGTGAATATTATTTATTTGGTGAGGACAGGGAATGACAACAGCAGATTTAATAGAGGTAGTCCTAAAGCTTATTCCCAAAAAGGTTCTAGGAAGTTTACAAGATACACTTTCTATTTAAGTATTACATTCTTCAAAATATCACTTTCCTGAATGCATTTTTAGATAAGACGATAGCAAAACCAGAAAGACTTCAAGCACAACAGAAATTTTCATCTGAGAGAAACAGAGAACCAAGCTGTTTGCAGAATGAATAGTGCACAAAGCTAAAGAGATGAGGCATAAGTATTTCCTAGGATAAATTTTTAGGATGTGTTTTTAAATACATGGCATCTGTTCAGCAGACACTCAGCTTCTGTTTCATAAAGGAGATAATATAATGTCTCTGCAAGCCAAAGGAGAAACATCAGCACAGATACAGCAGATAACTCCAAATATGAGATCTAATGTGCCAACTCAAGACAACTTTCCAAGTCCTGCAGGAGCAAATACACCCTCAGAGATAGTTAGGAGGCTTTTTACCCTACCACAGCATGCCTAAGTTTGTGTTTAGGTTGCTTTATGACAAGAATGATTACAATTATCTTCTAACAAAAGACAAGAAATTAAAACAATCATAAACTTACTGAGTCTAACAATGTAACTCTAGTGTTACTCCATTCCTATAGGCACAGAACTTTTGCTTCAAAATAAGATGTTATTTTATGACTATGTTTTAACAATGTGTCTTCATTTAGTTCTTTGTCCTATTGCCATGGCGACACAGAAGCAGACCAATGAAAGGTGACACAGACATTCTAAAAACTCAGTTCAGTGCTGTAGGTGTTTTTGATCACAACTGTAGAATTTGAAGATTAGTTTCCAACACTTATTACAAAAATATCCTAAGAAAACCCCAAGACAAAAACACAAACTAGATTTAATGGCATCATTAAAGCCTATGTTGCACCTTAGAAATGAAGGTATAATATTCATCAGTGCCTGACAAATAGATAACTCCAGAATTATATAGGGAGACGTAGAACTTTTGCTACCTAAATCATTAATCAAATCTCTTCCAGAAGAAGAGTAAAAAATTACCTTCTAAAAGTTATTTGATATACTGGCAGAGCTGGAGGTGTCAAGCTATTACCTACAAAAGAAGTCAGCATTGCAATATGTCTATAATAGTAAAATAATATTATTTGCTTTTATGAAGCTACTTTGACACTGAAATCCCTGAATACAGATTACTGTGCAGAGACACAAGTGGCAGAAATTAGTAAAGCCATATCTTCAGCATGATTGAGTCTGCTCCAGGTAGAATGCAGTTGAAAGGGGAGGAGACTGTGGAATTATGCCCTGTGATTGGGAAAGACTTGTGGCTTGACAGAACGTGTTCTTAGAGCACATGTACTAAAAAACAAGCTGGGCCTTATTTTAGCCTGCTAGGGTAACTTTTATTAACTTATTTTCAGGTTAGAATAGCAAGTTCTTCTGTATTGATTGATATTTCACTTGTGACAACTAATTTAGGCTGTCTAACCAAAGTCAAAACCAAAAGGGGACAGAATGAGTACACTACCGCAGGAAGTTTCTCTGCAATAGTCACTTGCTTACACATAGGCAGAAACAGACTTAAAAATAAAGCCAAACCCTTCACCGACCAAAGAACTTTAGGCACTTGTTTGACTCTACATCTCTGAGAATAAAAAATATTTCTACTCAGTTTCCAGACTTGCCTTCATTTACAGATTGAATTGCCTTTTTTTTTTTTTCAATTAACTAAACACTAAATAGCATTTTGACTGAAAGACTATTTAACAAATGGATTAATTTTTCAGGGCTGAGTTATGAAAAAGGACAATAAATAGCATACTCCATCTGTGCTACAAAGCCTATTATCCTTGCCTTGAGATAAACACCTTCCCGGAGGGAGAGGATTTCCCAATCTGTCCTGAAGACCAGTTTTTTACAGGATTCAAAAGATTTGCATTTGGTAATGCATAGTCTAAACAAAGAGCTTATGAAAGATTTAGAAGAATTTTTTTTGAAATATACATTTGGGAAGGATGATTGAAACTAATCCTGTATCAATGACCCACATTTATTTATTCAATTCAAAAGACAAAAGTAACACTCAGTTGCTGTTATAAAAACCTGTGTAGTATTGCTGAGCTGTAGGCTGTTTGTCTAAGGGATCATGAGTTCATGATAGCTCTTTAAGCTCTTACAAGGTCTTTGTTTAGAACCTTGCATTTTAATTAAAGACCATCTGATGATTTATGCAAAAGTACTTTCTTTTCTTCTCTTGAAACACACTGTGACAGAAGGAGTTGCAACTGCTGTTGCTAATTATGCCTATAGTAAATATGTTAAACAGATGCTACACAGATGCCAGATGGTAATCACTAATCTGGTAACATTCACAAACAAACTACAAATTATTTTTTATTATATCATCTTCATACAAGTACTCAAAAAAGGGTTCTGATAAGTATTTAGGATACTCGAGGAGCAAGTCAATATACAAACAGAAAAATCTCTTACTTTCATGCTGTAAATGACATTTTGACTGTCTCATTGCTCTCTTGCTCCATTTACACCCCAATTGCAGGCTGAAATGGTTTTATTTGATCTCCAGCAAGGCAAAACTTCTGGATATCCTTTGCAAAAAGAAAGAGGTATCTCTGGCAGAATCTATGGAATATACATTATAATTGCAGTAAAATAAGGAAATCTGAGTTTGCTCTATAGTTACAAGAATCATGTATTTGTCAGAGCCCTGCCTGCCTCTCACTTCTCCAGAGGTGCTTGGACTCAGTGCCTGCAGGTATTAAGAAGCCAGGCTGTAGGTATACACTCTCATGGAAAAGTGGAAAATCAATTTCCAAGGCAAATGGTAAAGGTAAAAAAAAAAAAAAAAGGCAGCATTGTAAATTCATACACACAGAATACAGAAAATTAAGAAAGAATAATTTTATTATTTTATCTTCCACTACATAAATAAGATAACGAGAGTAATCTCCAGAAGTCACTGAAACAGACTGGGAAATGGGCTACTTTTTGATTTTGGTGTTGTTTTTTTTTTTTTTTAATTTACAGAAATATTAACATAGATGTATCAAAATACATCTTTAATTTTTATTTTATTTTACCTGTCCCTACTTTGGACTCAGTTTTTTTCTCATTGCCTTCAATAACAGTAAGGTTGGAATTGCTGTTTTAATTTTTCTTTGTGGCATTTTTACTTTCTGAAGATGACAAGCCTTCCACATATGCAACCAAAACATTATTTACTCAGCATATCTGTTTTCTCTAACTTATGAATAGGTAATAAAAACATTACCATCTCCCCAAGGTGGATTAGAGGTAAGTGCTCTAATATAATATTTAAGAGCTTGCCACAATTGTTAGCTATGGGAAGGAGTAAATAAATGCCACTTTTGAGTGGCAGAAGTAACAAGGTATTATGCCTCCACTGTTAAGTTAGATAATGTTAGATAACTCCCAGTCACTGGCACGTGAATGCTCATAGTGTTAAAGTATCAGCATGTTCCTCGTCATACTTCAAACTTCTGCCAATTCATATCCTCCCAGTTTCTGGGTATGGTTTGGGAGACAGAACATCATGATGACCATTCCCATTAGGCAGGTTGGATATAAACACTCAGGCCTGAGGATGAAGGGGGTTCACTTGTTTAGGTGTGGGCCAAGCCACAGTCTCTACCAGCATTCCTAGATATGTAACGTGCCAGTATTGATGCAACCCACTGATTGCTGTGTATATCGTGCAAACAGGCTTGTTGACCTACCCATGCTGCATTTTCAATGTATATTCAAAATAAAAATCCATATTTAAATTAAAAAAAACCTGCAATATCGCAGGCTTCTGACTCTACAAACATCTTTTCCTCACTCTGTAATCAAATGCTTGCATTAACAATAACATAACCAAAATCCAAATCAGTGATGCATTTTCTTATTCAGAATTTCCCCTCTCTGATAATGAGAGAAGAAAAACAGCATGGCAATTTTAGCCAGGGAAAAAACCTCCTGGGTTTTTTTGTGGAGGAAGAATATAGCTCTTCATTTTTTATATGACATTTCAGTGCTGCAGAGTCACATGCATTAAAAATGTAAATGGAATATGTAGATGTAATCTCTACAGTTCTTATTTCTCTACATGAAGACAAGATTAACACTCTACAACACCTGCACCACTCAGTATTTTCCTACTGAGATCTCAGAAATAAATCTGGTCTTCACCTTGTGATTAAGCACAAAATGAACTACTACACTCTTTTTTTTCGTGGATGCTTTCAGCCTGCTCTTCTCCTGAATGTGTAAGAATTTCACTTTAATAATGAACACACAGTTTTCAAGGATTGCCACTGCCCTCTTGTTAAAAGAGAAAAGGTATTTTTTTTGGCTGCAAAAATTTTTGTTCCCACTATCTACCTGACTAGTCTCTCGTATTCTTTGCAAATCTAGGAAGTTCCAAAACAAATTCCATTTTATCAGCATGCTAATCAAATCCACACAGAACATCTCTTAATCAGATCTATTAATTTTAATTATGTGGAAAATTTAGTGTGACCTACATTTTCAGTAAAATTATGGCTTGAACTAAGTGCAAACTTTTGTCTTGATCTTTTGCTGCTAATACCTGCTGTTAGTAATGTGGAATTACCTTAATTCTGACTGGAACAACCTCTCCTTCAGTCCCCCTTTCACACCGAACCATTATAAAATAATTCTCCTTTTCAAGAACGTAAACTGCTTTTCCTGTTTCCACTCACTGACTGCAAATACTAAAAAAAGAAACTGTTGCAGCACAACATTTAAAAACAATGGAAAAGTAATCCAGACTAAACCAATGCAGCAAACACACCCTACACCCTCAACAACAACAAAACCCCCAAAACTGAGAGGCCAGTATTAATTCAGATCTGTTTTCAGATAGAATTCACCCTCTAATCTACAGCAAAAATTTACACAAAGAAGTACTGTAGCAGTGGAAGTGATGTGGAGGCGGGAGGGGGAGATGAAAGCAGGTGGAATGCTGCTCTTCTCAGCAGAGTCAATCTAAATTGTCTGTAAAACAACTTGAATGAAAATCATCTTCATGTCATTTGTGACAAACTATGTTAAGATATGAGAAGCTGGGAAAGTTTCATTTAAACATGAGTAGAATTTGTGACAAGAAAATGACAGCATCTGGTTTAAGTGATTAAAATATATTATCAATATATTTGTTTTCCTGGACGCTTAGGATTGTAAAGTTATTTTAAAAGCTGGTTAGAATGATAATCATTGGGTAAATGAACACACTGCATAGAGCACTGACTTCTTAATATAGAATATGAGCTCCTCACCGTGTCATGGGGCTTTCTTGGGTTTCGGAGTCCGGCAGCTGTAAATGAGTGTTAAATCCAAGCTAGCGGGTCTTGTGACTGGGTGGGTTCAGACAGAACAAAGCCAAAACCAATTAAACTTATTTGAAGCACAGTACCCAGCTTAGTTTTCTCTGAAAGGCAAACTTCAAAACCACTTTGAGAACTTAACATAAGGCAGCTCTTGATTTGGCTTAAAATTGCATCACTCCTCCAACCCAAACTGCTAATGCAGACGCACTGCTAGTAACTAGTGTGAAGAGAATATATGCTTGTAAATCAAAACATTCAGGTCATAAATTCTTTTTACTAATGAAAGTTTGGATCCCAGTACACCATGTCCATATCTCATCCAGAGGGTTTGTATCAGTGTCACTGGTAAAGACTTTTACTCTGTTTATATATCTGAAAAACCTACTTGATGATGTAAATTTTCCACAGTGACTTAAGGCCTAGTAATTTTATTTGTGAGATAACTGGACAGAGCTGACCCTCTAGAATACTTGACCTCTCCAAATTCATCCTGGACTCACAGGATGAGGCAGAACAAATCAGAAACTGCTTGTTCAAAGCTAATGTGAAAGGAAAGCACTTCTTGTGTTAGGCAAAAACATCTGATATGAAACTGCCCTCTCTCTTGGGGAGGCCTTTTGGAGCAAAAATGACCTTTCTCTAGCTTAATGAGAGTTCCACATAGACTGCAAATTCTGATTAAGCTTCTGTCCTCCTACTTCTATTAATAAACAACATCTATGTTAAAGAGTGCAAAAAAAAAAAAGGAAAGCAGATGCTGTTTGAAGCACTTGCATTCATTTACTAATTCCCATTTTTCTGCTGTATGTATGTACAAATGAGGAAACATTTATGAGAACGGTTTCTTTACTAGTTTCTTACTACTAAACCCAAAGAACTTAATTACCCAATAGGTCCTTCTGGCTTTAAAATTAGTATTGGTCAAATAGCATCAAAGTCTTTACAAGTCAACAAAACCTTTGCATCAACCCTGCAGAAAGATTCCCCTGTAGTGAGGACATGGAATAAACCAAGAGACAGTAACAATGCAGAAGAAACGTTTAAATGGCACTGACATCAGCATTTCAAAATCTAAGATAAGATTATGGTTTGATTAATTTATCAAGGACCCAAGCTGAGAGGAGATTATTAGGATAAGGTTTCAGAAAAAAACCCCCTCCAACAAAACACAGTAGCCTAAAGTAATTTTAGGGTGAGATTTAGAGCATGTTACCTATACTTCATTTAAGGAATTTGTTTATTTTCTTACCTATTTGATTTTCAATGTATGCACTGTTTCTTCAGTGCAGTAAAAAAGGAATCAGATGGCCAGCTACTGTGGAATAACATAAGTTACTAGCTAAAAAATAAGAAATAGTTGGTCAAGGAGAGAGAGCAACATAATCCATTTGAATTTGGGGTTTCAGTAAACCTGGAAAATCAACACTATCAGACACAGTTTTATCTATGCCTGTATACACTATATACCTGATAGAACTGGCAACTCTATAATGGTAATAATATGTGCATTTAGGTCAGGTAGATAGTACATCAAAGGGCATTTGTTTTGGTTTGGGTTCTTTCTTTTTCATTAGTAGCACTTTTAGCATAAAGTACTCTCTGCTAACACAAAAGAAACCAGGACAATGCAGTCATCAGTCACAGCCAGCATGGGTTCCATAGGGGAAAGTCCTGCTTGACAAACTTCATTTCTTTTTACAACAAGGTAACCCACCTAGTTGATCAAAGGAAGCCAGTTGATGCACTCTTTTTGGATTTCAGTAAAGCTTTTGAAACTGTCTCTCACGGTGCCCTCCAGTTGAGGGAGGGGGTTGTCCAGCTCTGCTCTGCACTGGTGCGGCCTCGCCTTGAATATTGTGTGCAGTTTTGGGCGCTGCAACGTAAGAAAGATATTAAGCTATTAGACAGCATCCAAAGGAGAGCCACGAGGATGGGGAAAGGTCTGGAGGTGAAGCCACAAGGAGCTGCTGGGTTAATTGGCTTGTTCAGCCCTGAGGAGACTGAGGTGGGACCTCACAGAGTCTACAACTTCCTCATGAGGGGAAGAGGAGGGGCAGGCATTGATCTCTTCTCTGTGGTGATCAGGGACAGGACCCAAGGGAATGGCCTAAAGCTGTGTTGGAGGAGGTTTAGGTTGGACACCTGGGAAATGTTCTTGACCCAGAGGGTGGCTGGGCACTGGAACAGGCTCCCCAGGAAAGTGGTCACAGCACCAAGCCTGACAGAGTTCAAGAAGTGTTTGGGTGATACTCTCAGATACATGGTGTGATTCTTGGCATTGTCCTGTGCAGCTGGACTTTGAGGATCCTTGTGGGTCCCTTCCAACTCAGAATACTCTGTGATTCTATGAACTGTGAAATACCTGACAGAGAGCAGGAATCTGAGTTAAAATCTGTTCAAAGCCTGTCCCCAGAAGCTTTTCTCTCCCTTCGGTGAGGGATTCTCCCTATTCTCTTTTAGTGTTGATTAATGCCATTACTAGATAGTAGCCTCTCTTCTGTTTCCCTAGAGAACACTTCTTAAGAGAATATCCTAGAGAAACTTCTTAAGGAATTTTGGCAGTGTTTCGTTGACAGTGTTTTTGAGTGGCAAAATTTCCAAAATTTCCAAAATCAGAATAAAAACCTACTGTATTTAATCTATGTATTTAGAATTGATTAACTGCTAATAAACACTTTTATAATTGGAATACTGTGTTGTTGCAGCATCAAATAAGGAAGTTACGCAAATTGGAACTGCTGAAGATTATCACTGGTTTAATTCTTACAATTTTAATTTATGTAGGTGGAGATCCATGAGGTCCAAGTAGCCTCAAAAGGATTTCACACAAGCACACAAGCTTGTACTTCATGATCAAACCACAAACTCAACACCACTGTTAGCAATGGATTATATTTTTAGCACAGAGAGGGAGCCAAAAATAAATTTTTATCATCCAACAATAGACTATGAAAAATCTGTAGTCCTGAAAGGTAAATTGAAAAAAAAACCCAAAAACCAAACCACCCCTCTACTGTATTTTCCTACTAGAGATGTCAAAGGGACTGAATGTGATGCTGTGCTTTAGAAAGCCAGGAGTACAAATCCTTCTACAGTCTAGCACAGTAGCTTATCACTCAATGCAGAACCCAGTCTGAGTACAATCATGTAGACAGTATATTCCATAACTTGCCAAGCAAAAGTCCAGGAAAAATGATAGGAGGTATGGCAGAAAGAGCCCTATGGGCTGTTGAAAGAAACAGCAGAAATTAAAACTCGTAGTACGCACCTGAAAGGGCTGCTCTGGGCTTGTACAACCCAGAGCTCGGTTTTGTACCTGCCCACAACAGCTGCGGAACCAGGACACAGCCCCACGATTTTGGAGCGTGATGCTCTAATCCTGTCTGGAGTTTAGAGGAAAACATTAATTTCGCTCAGTAAAAGCATACCTAAAGCACAAAACGTTGGGGAGCCGGGGGTTGCTTTTTGCCCACTTATCTTTGCGTTCCTGCCGCTATTTCAAGTTTAAAATGTGTGAGTAGCCGCAGGAACAGCACGCTGGAAGTCTCACTCCGGCAGCTTCACCCCAGCAGCAGAGCGGCGCTGACCCAAGATACATTCCGCTCCGCCCCCCAAAGGGCTGTCATCGGGGAGGACCCGAGAGTCACCTGGACCCGCGGAACGCCTTCGGGAGCCAGGAGCAGTCCCAGCTCCGGAGCGAATCCCGCCGCCACTTCCCGCCCCGACACTCCCGGACAGGAGCCGGGCAGAGCTTTCGCTGTTGATGCCTATTAACGGCCTCTTCTCCGCGGGGCTCTCGGGAACTGTAGTCCCAAACCCCTGCCTTCCCGGCCCGGCCCCCGGGCGGATCCACGGCCTTCGAACTACAGCTCCCAGCGTGCCGCGCGCCGGGGCGGTGCCCGCCTGTGGCGCCGGGAGGCTGTGCGATGGCGGCAGGTTTGTAATCGAAGGAGAGGGCTGGCGGCCGGGACGGCTCGGCTGCGGGACCACCGTGAGGAGCGGCACCGGGGCTGGGGCTGGGGCTGGGGCTGGGGCTGCCGCCGGGGCTGCCGCCGCCGCCCCGCTACCTGCGAGGGGCCGCGGGTCGGAGCTGTCGCGGTGCGGGTGCTTCGCGGCCGGGGGAGCAGCGGGCGCTGTGGGAGCACTTAGGGCGTCCTGTGTGAGGGCGGTATCCGTGTCCGTGAGGGAAGGAGGGCACCGGGCCCGACCACTCGGCTCGGCTGAGGAACGTGGCTATGCTCGTCTCCCCACTGTCGACCTTTGCGGGGATTCCTTTGTCCCTCCTCTCCTTCCCGGTACGGGTCGGCCTGATCCCTGCCAGCCCCTGCGGTTGGCACCTCTGGAAGATGCTGCTGCCGTGAACTTCCTGGGAAGGTTCAGACTGGCAGGCGGCCCCCAGAGGGTGTCCGAAAGGTGACGGGTAAAACAGACCGTGGACCTTGAGGGCTTGAATTTGCCTCTGCAGGAATCTGCACCTCACTGGGAAACTTCCCGTAGCGTCACAAAACAGAAGGCAGTCGGAAAACATCTCAATAAGGGAATTGCGCTGTTTCTCCCAGTCGTGCTTTCAAACTCTGCTTGGAAGCATAAGCCTTTTTACAGTAGGAAACTTAAGTGAGAGCTGACATGAACTGGTCCCTTGGGAACAAGGAAGCTTTATGAAGTTATTTCATGATCACCAGGACTGTTGAGCCTGGGCTGCTGTGGTTGCCTGTCCTTTGTCCCCTGCCCCTTCTTTCCTCTGTGTTTCCCCTGACACACCATATGCACAAGCAGAGGGTTACTTGCCCTGCGGCTAGTTTGAGATAGCAGGGCTGAGTGGCCCGGCTCCCCACACTGTCAGGCTCCCCACACTGTCATCGGCAGCAGTTCTGTCTCTTTTTCTTCCTAAACGAGGAAGTCACTTTTAGTTTCCTCCCTACCTGAATTCATTCATGGTTTATGGTACTTTTAGGATATGTTGCAGTCTTCAAACTTTCTTTTGGATGGATTACAAAAAAAAAAAAAAAAAGAAAGTTTTTGGGATAAAGAAGCTAACAGGCAGCACGGTTGTAGAGTTTCCATGAGAAACAAAGGAATACAAAAAAATGATAGAGTTGAATTGAAATATAGGTAGTAAAATGTTTGTATTTAGACGGGCATATTTGAAACTTTGCATTAATATGAGTGTCCTGTGGGGGAAATCTTTCAACTCATCACCTGTCTTCTTTTGTTGCAAGTGTTTAAAGGAAATTCTGAATCCTTCTCTATATTACTGAAGAGAATATTATACTCAGCATTGTAGTATTTGAAGTGATATCAACTGCACTCAAATAAGATGATTAAGAGTTGGATTATGTTTATATTCTGCACAGAAAGTGTTTGTTACTTCTTGTCTAAATGCTTTCTATTGATTGTGATGTATTTTTATAAATACACCAGATTGGTTAAAAGAGGGTAGCTTACTGGGAATCTGTTATTGTAGATTTCTTATTTTGTTTATCTGCTTAATTTTTAGGTGCTAAAAGTAGATAACTGTCCATACCACGTACCTGGAACTTTGAAATTTATATTGTCCTAACCCTACATAACGTGACATTGTTATGTTAATGCTAATCAGCAAAGAAATTGGAGTACCATTTACAAGATGCCAACTGTTGAAAATCCGAGTGGTGAACAGAACTTCATTGCACATTGGATGTTCAATAGTTCCCGTGCTGGAGTCTTGTTGGATCCCAGTTTTACAGGTTTGAACTTCAAGAAAGAAAATTTGTTACCTGGACCTGAAAATATCACAGCTTTACCTGCCGAAGTGTTGCATCTTTCAGACGCCTGTTCTGTAAGTGATGACTCCCTGTGTGAAGAGTCTGGCAGCTCTCATACACTTCAGCAATACAGCACTGGAACATCTTTTCCAGCAGCAGCATGTAATGTGGAAAGCTCTAAACCAGACTTTGTCTGTGGTGAAGTGGACGGTCAGAAAAAATCTGGTTACAGTGACCCACTCTTAAAAAGGCTTGAACAGGTAAAAGTCCTAGAATTCCTTGACTTACACCCATTAAGATTTAGTTTTTTCCTGCAGTTGATTTGTCATGTCTGGAAGTAAGCAAACTCCTTGCAATGTATAGACCACAGCAAGCTTAAAGAGCAAGTCCTAAGTTACGGTTACGTGCACATAAAAGTTGTTGTCCTCCTCCTGATGTGCAGTTACAGAGAGTCTAACTGCCATTGTTTCCAGGTGGCAAAGGTTCCAGTTTAAAGCTAAATTTTCTCAAAATCATTTTAACTTTAAAGGTGCACACAGTTTTACAATGTACCATTGTTTCTTCACTTGAAGCTGTGGAAATGGGGTGCTGGTCATTACAGTGGTAGTATTTCACCACAAGTATTCACAACGTAGTGAAGTTATATGTTCTTGTATCTATAGCAACATCTTTTGTTAGTTCTCAAAGTAGATGTGAACACTGATATACCTGGTTCCGTTTAGATGAAGAGAGTTGTTAGTGTTGAATGTGCTAAAGTATCCAAGACATCAGGACAAAAAGATCTGGAATGATGTTACTTACCTTTTTTTTCTAATGCAAGAATGTCAGGTAATCCACTGTAAGTGTCTGTATGTGTGCTTATAGCTCTTCCCAATTACTAGATACAAATTGTGTTAGCTGAAAGTGTTCAGCAGCACTTTAATAGATCTTACTGTTAAGGATTAAGAACTCTTACCTCCTTGTCCACTCGGCCAGCAGCTACATCAGCACTAATCTCTGTGTCTGTTCACTCCACTGGAGAGAGAGAGAGAGCACGCGTGTCTCTAGAGTAGAATTCCACAACTTTCCTGATGCTATAAAAGTTTTGTCCTGTATTTTACATGATAGGAAAATATTTATTCACTTTTTAAATATTGTCAGCAGTATCAGTCAGTGGCTAAATGACAAATATTAGCTGGTTAATTGGTATCTTAAGTTATTGACAGTCTCTAACAAAAAAATAATCTGATGCTTGTCACAGCATGAGATTTTTTTCAGTTTGGTTTTCTGAGGATATTATTATCAGAACAGGTATGATTAATTTAGTAAGTGAAGGGGTTGGAGGTGAGACTCGGGTGATCTTTGGATCTTGATCACTAGCTCACAACTTCTACTTGCATAGTGCCTTCTGTTTATACTGGGACTACAAGGGAAATTCAAGGGAGTTTTTTTTCTTACCTGTTGAATGACAGTTGTGGTCCAGTTGTTGATCTGTGGAAGGAATTCATCAGACCTTTCCTTTGGAGGAGCTGGAACTAGCACATATGTATGCATGAGAGATACAAAGATAGACACAGAGGCTCACCACCCATTGCTGTGGTTTGGTAGCTTACAGAACGCCCTGCCTTCATATGACCCTCAAAGTTGGTATTGAGGCAGGGCCAGGGACTCCTGCTGCACAAGAAAATGAAGATTGGATTACTGAATTTAATCAGCATTTTAATTCTTTTTTTTTTTTTCAAGTAGCTTCATGAGTCTTAATGTTGCTCAGTGCTCTTTCCCCTCTCTTGTTCCTTTGCATCAGTATTGTTCACTGTAACTGAGACCTTAGAGAGAGGAAAGAAAAAAAATCCACTTTTTCTAAAGCTTTAATTATTATGAAGTATTTAATACTTTAATAAAAACACAGCATAGTAGAAGTTGACATTGAAAGAGCAGGATTGAAATGTTTTTCCCATGCAGTAGAAATGAATGTTCTGATTTCTATTTTTTGCAGATTGGTCAATTAAAGACTAGTGGAACTGTTAATCGTGCAAAGTGGAAATAGCATGTGTATTCTTAGATAGAAAAATTCTTAATTTTCTCTATATTACACTGGCCTAATGGAGCATCTTTAAAACAATAAATACCTGCTGTCTTGGTGCTGCTAATCCTGTGGCACATTCTAAATAAACCTAGCCCCTAATACATTTATTTTTTTGTTTGAAAAGCTGAAGGAATTGCAACGACAGAAACAGGAACAGCTAAAGAAACAACAGATGGAGCAACTTCAATGGCTAATGGAAGAGCAGCAGAAGCTACTTAGCATGGTGTCTGGCCAGACAGCAGCTCATGGTAAGTTGAGAAAAAAAGCACATGACGTACTTCGAATAAACTGAAAAATTTAATCTCATTTTCCAGTTAAAATCTTAAAGTGTATTCTGTGTTCTTCATCTTAAGATTTGATTAGTCTTCATCTTTGACTTGATTAGTCAAAGATAAATGTTGCATTGCTTCAGTGCCTGAAAAATTGAGTGCTGCTGTCGAAGGAATACCGTCTTGTTTTTATAAAATGCCAACTGTAATTGTAACTTGATCAATATGCACTGTGATGTGAGCCCTTGTTTTGAAGTACACGTATTAATTATAAAGTGTAAAACAAAGTTACTTTCCTTTCTGATTAACTGTTTCTCACAGTACTTTTGATTGCTTTAAACTTGCAGTGTAGCCAAATGAAGTTCCCTGGTGTTTGTGTTCATGCACATAGTGTTCAGGTAATGATCTGAACTAGACTAGAAAGCTGATCTGTATTTAAAAACAAACACTTGTAACTTGTATCAGTTTTCCAGTCTTGTTTGCTGTGTGCACAGAGAGGGGACAGTTCTTGGCTGGAAAAAGCTTTTAGAGTCGAGCAGTGGTATTTTTTTCTCTTGGCAGTATCAGTTCAACCTGATTTAAATGATTTTCTGAGACAATTCATTTAGGGCTTTTATCTTAGGACAACAAAAGCAAGATTGCCTAATCACTTATTCTTGATCAGTAATGTAAGAATGGAGGCTGGGTGATCAGTCTTGTTCCTCAGTGCCATTTCTTTTCTCCTGTGGAACAGTAGTGTTGTAATACAAATACAATGACACAGCCATTTTTTTCTTCTAATTTCAAGGCTATGCTCTAACAGCTGAAAGTCAAAAGCTAAGACCTGGGCATTCATCAGGCTTAACAACTTTACACCAATTGCCATCATCTGGATATCAGAATATCTTTGAAGACAGAACTCATGCTCCGATTGTTGCTTCATATACACAAGACAGTGATTCTTTACCAAAGTTAAACAACAAAGAATGCACTTCATCTTTGAAGAACAGTCTTTCAGAAGTGTCTGCCTGTGAAAAGCCAGGTCCATGTGTGCCTATGAAAAGACCAAATTGTTTGAACAACAAGGAAGACAAATACATTACTGGTTAGTCATTTATAGAAAGATAAATTGGTGGTGGGTTATTTTCCCCTTATAGTTACTGAGCATCATTTTATACTGCTTATTTTGAAGATCTTCTGATTTTTGTTGGTTTACTTGATTTATTGGTTGGTTTACTGACAGCTTACAAACCTCAGAGTGTTCCTGTTGTTGTCCATGGGAGCTTTGTTAAAAGCAGTATGAGACAAAAATCAAATTCTTCTCAATTTATACATACATATGTGGGAAACAGAAGCTTGATAAGAGAGCTCTTCAGTAGAGCAGACATCAAAATTTGATCACTTATTTTTTTAAGCCATACATTAACAATAGCAAAGAAGATAAACAATCAGAATGGATTATTTAAAGTCTGTGGAATTTTTTTAATGCATAATTGGATGTTCCCATAAAAAGAAAGTGCAAATTCAAATAAAAATTAATTTGGGGAAATCTTAGGACTATTTTGTGTAGGAATTAAGATGACGTTGCCGTGAAGCTCCCTTCTGGTTTTAATCTGACCTGAATGCTGGTTAAAGTATGTGCTGAAAACTGATTTGTTGTTGGGACAAAAAGAAAATTCTGTTACTTTCATAGCAAAAAACATGTGGTGTCCAGAAAAAAAGATGGAACTATTAATGGAGAGTGAAGATAATCACATTGATTCTTTATGTGTGGGAATTGCAGATCTCTCTGAAAATTCCAGCGGATGTGAACATTTGCGGACTAATACAGAGGAAAGGTAATTCAGACCATGCTTACCCAGTTCTTATCAATAATTGAATTCTGAGTCCTGATTAGAAGAGTCTGATACTCGCAATTTGTGTAGCTTTCTCAACCAAGGATTCAATTTTTCTGGATACTGTGGTGACCTGTAGTAAGAAAGGCTCTTGCTTGAAATTGCTTGTGCTGTAAAAGATGTGATGTTCTGCATTGGAGGAAGAGGTGTGTGTGTGTGCAACCTGGGGTAATGCCAGCTTAGAAGCATGTTTTAGTATAGCTCAGTATATAAGCAGTTATAATTATTGTTCACAGTTTATTACAACCTCCTATCCACTGTTAGGTGCTGAAAGTGGTAACATGAAGGAGGAGTGTGACTGTGACTTTTTAGTCAGGAGTTAAGATTGTTTAAAATGTTAAATGCCAGTTTGGATGGAGCCCTGAGCAACCTGGTGTATTGAAAAGTGTCTCTGCCCGTGGCAGGGGGGTTGGAACTGAATGATCTTTAAGGTCCTTTTCAACTCAAACCATTTTGTGATTCTGTGAAATGTCTGTATATGGCTAAGAACTAATGACAGTGCTTATGGCAGAAGCCTTCTCATGTATGTGGCCAGGTTTTGGTAGTGGGGGGCTAAGGGGTGGCTTCTGTGAGAAGCTGCTGGAAACTTCCCCTATGTCTGGTAGAACCAATGCCATCTGGCTCCAGGGTGGACCTGCCACTGGCCAAGGCCGAGCCCATCAAGGATGACAGTGACACCTCTGTGATAACATACTTAAGAAGAAATAAAAAGTTACTGTGCAAATGAAATTGCGGCCAGAGAAGAGTGGAGAACATGTGAACAACAGTATAAACACCAGGGCCAGTGGAGAAGGAGGGGCAGGAGGTGCTCCAGGCACCAGAACTGAGGTTCCCCTGCAGCCTATGGTAAAGACCATGGTGCAGCAGCTGTGCCCCTGCAGCCCATGGAGGTCCACAGGGGTGCAGAGATCCACCTACAGCCTGTGGAGGAGACCCATGCTGGAACAGGTGGATACCTGGAGGAGGCTGTGACCCTGTGGGAGGCCCGTGCTGGAGCAGGGTCCTGACAGGGACCTGCAGACCTGCAGAGAGAGGAAAAGTGAAAGAAACCCAAAACCTGCATACAATATATTTTATATATGTGTATTAACTGTTGCAGGGGTTTGATAAACTGTTTCTCAAAAGATAAACATGTAGTGTTAAAATGCATTTCTCAGATTAACCTAATGACTGAAACACCTCATGATTTGTCATCTTTTATACAATTACACCTTAGCTCTTTGAATAGCAGTGATGTTAAACATATTTATTTTATAGAGAATTATAAGAGTTGTTATAGGCTTATTTCATATATTTTTTTCTTTAATTACACTAGACCTATTAAAGCTGCAATACATGAGAAGAAACAGACCTTTGAAGAATTCTTGGAAGAACAGATACAACTAGAAGAGCAGCGTCTGGAGCAAAACCAGAAGTTGCAGGTTATTTATTAATATTTTTAAAAACCTTATTCATCTTTCTGTTTTGTGTCAAGATGTGATAGGTGCTTAAAAATGTACAGGGTACATGCTGGTATTGAAAGCTAACATGTTGCATTCCTAAAAATAAAACAGTAAGTGTCAAATACTCCACTTGTTTAAGTCTTTAGAAATCCAGTAGAAATGTACCATCTAAATTCCTACTCTAATGTGAGGTTTATTTGAAGAAATCTTCATACTGTGTGAGGAGCTTTTTAACATTTTGTGGTTTACTTTTCTTTACTCATTTTCAGGAGACAAATGGATCAGCTGTTCAAAAACCAGTGACCAAAAGACCCTTCCTGAAAAGAGGAGAAGGCTTAACAAGATTCACTAATGCCAAATCTAAAATTACAAAACTCGGAGAAAACACCTCAAAACTTCAACAAAGGGCTTCAGATGACAGAAATGTTATTAAAGTGGACAGATCACAAACACAGAAGAAAACTATGTCTCCTGGCAAAGAACTGGTTTCTGAAAATCCTTTTGCACCGTGTAAAAAATACAACCACCCCAATAAAGCAAAACATTGCCCTATTCAGAAGATGGTGGTACTCAGGAATCACAATGGAGAAAATATCTTGCCATTAGAAACAAAAATGCAATCAGGAAAAAATTATGATGGACAGATGAGAGATTATTACGCATCAGAAATTAATAACAAAACAGAAAATAAAGAGAACAGAGTAGAATTTGCTAAGTCTAATACTGGCAAAATCAAAACCAAATTGCCCGGCACAGAAAAGTCTCAGTTGTCTCAAGAGCTGGCCAGTGCCTTCTCTAATTCTAAACATACTATAGGTCACCCTGTAAAAGATTCAGAACTATCTTTTGAAATTTCATTTCAGAATAAGCTGGAGAACTGGGAAAAAGAAAAAGAAAAAGAGACTCTGGAATTAGATGAGTTTTTGTTTCTAGAACAAGCTGCAGATGAATTATCTTTCTCAAGTAATTCCTCATTTGTGCAAAGGGTCTTGGATCGAGATCTGCAAACTTTAAAAGGCCGTAGAATGTCTTCTACCCCTATAAAGGCAAAACAGCAGCAAGTAAAGGTGCTGACTGTCGAACTCACAAATGAGAAAAATGAAAGGGCAGACTGCATAGCACAGGAAAATATCCATAATAGCCCAGTTATGCACTCAGTCTCAAATTCAGGAGCAGATTCTAGAATGAATGATCCATTAAATAAAACAGACAATGTAATATTTTCAGCTTCTTCTGTGAAAACAGCTCCTGTTTTAAAAAGTAATCACTGGACTGTAAATGAAGATGAGGGCAGCGGTGATACTACTACAGATTCTGAGAGTAGATTTGAGGCCACACTGAAGCATGACAACAAGGATGCTAAGACATCCTTTGTGAGCCATAGAGAAAGTGATCCGGAATTTTTTGATTGTGGAAGTTCTGTTACAGACATCAGCAAAGAAAGCATAAATGGAGATGCTGACCTTGGCTTGTCAGACAAAGATTGCAGTGCACTGTCAAAGCAAAAGATTAGAAGAGCTACCGACGATCACAGAAGTGTGTCATGTTTAAGGAGGAGTAAGTTTGAATTTGATGATGAAAGAACATGGAGTGATCTTGATGAAAATTATGTTAGCAGTGATTTACCTGAAAAATACACTAGAATACCTTCACAGATGGACTTTCCCAGACAGAATGATTCACCTGTCCCAGATAAAGCAATAAAGAGAAAAGTTGCCTCAAAGAAAGCAGATGAAATGTCCAAAGAGTCTGCAGTGGACAGTGATTCAAATGGACCTCCTGTATCAAACCTGATGATGAAACTGTTTCCTTCACTGAAACCGAAACAGAAGGCAGGCTGTCACTTGGAACGTGAAACCAAATCGAATGTGGAACAGGATCCAGGAGGTGAGAGAACAGCAACTGGTAGGAAATGTTGAAGAGGACATATATTACAAGTCTTTCCTTCTAGTGCTTAAGCTGCAACCTGACATTGCACCAAAGGGTGTAAGTACAGACTTCTGCTGCAGGGAATGGCCCTATTCTCCCCTTACATCTCTGGTTGCGTGTCTGATGCCAGGTCTGATGATTATGCAGATTGCAGAATGACTATAATTTGTGAAAACATTTAATTTTTATTTTATTATTTAGTTTTTCTTTTTTCCCCTCTGGAGGCTAGTTTTTTGTCAGATCAGCTCACTGAAGTAACTTGATCTGGAGCTGCTTGATCACTGTTTCTGAATCAAGGAAAGTATCAAAGGCAAGCCAAAAATGAAGTGGTACCTCCCTTTCCACTACAGTGTGCATTTACACTACAGTAGGTTAATGCTATGGACTGCTAGGTTAGCTTGTTCCTCTTATAAAATAAAAGGAAGTGGCAGCCCTGTCCGTATTATCAAAGTGTAGTATAGTATCTAGAGAATTCATGTGGAATATGGGAAATGTGGATTCATTTCTTTGCTTTGCCCAAGTTGATTTCATCCATATGGTTACAGTCTGTGGAGGACTGCCTCTAAAACTTCCTGTTGAAGCTGTTGTGTTTCTGCTATCATAAAACATGGAGTTGTTCAGTGAAAGCATGAAGGCGCAGCCTCCCATTTAAATCTTCTGTCTGTAGGGTCGTGATCTTGGTTTCAAATGCTGATCCAGTGAATGTTTAGGATTTTGTTTAGGTTTTTATGATAAGCCAGTTGATGTAATCTTTTTGGATTTCAGAAAAGCTTTCGATACCATCTCTCCCAGTATCCTTCTGGACAAAATGTCCAGCACACAGCTGGATATACATGTCATGTGGTGGGTGAGCAATTGGCTCATGAGACAGGCACAAAGGGTAATAGTGAATGGGGTGACATCAGACTGGAGACCTCTCACCAATGGGGTTCTACAGGGCTCCATCTTAGGTGCTGTGCTCTTCAACATCTTCATAAATTACTTGGACATAGGACTTGCAGGTACACTGAGTAAATTTGCCAATGATACTAAATTGGCAGGAACTGTTGATTCCCTCGAAGGCAGGGAGGCCCTGCAGAGAGACCTCAACAAATTAGAGGACTGGGCAATCACCAACTGTATGAAGTTTAACAAGGGCAAGTGCCGGATTCTGTACCTGGGATGGGGCAACCCTGGACATTTGTACAGACTGGGGAATGAGATGCTGGAAAGCAGTGCTGCAAAAAGGGACCTGGGGGTGCTGGTTGACAGCAAGCTGACTATGAGTGAGCAGTGCCCTGGCAGCCAGGAGGGCCAACCCTGTCCTGGGGGGCATCAGGCAAAGCATTGCCAGCTGGTCGAGGGAGGGGATTGTCCCACTCTGCTCTGCACTGGTGCAGCCTCACCTTGAATATTGTATGCAGTTTTGGGGCACCACAACACAAGCTATTAGAGAGTGTCCAAAGGAGGGCAACAAAGATGGTGAAGGGCCTTGAGGGGAAGCTGTATGAGGAGCGGCTGAGGTCACTTGGTCTGTTCAGCCTGGAGGAGACTGGGGGGAGACCTCATTGTTGTCTACAACTTCCTTGTGAGAGGCACTGATGTCTTCTCTGTGGTGACCAGTGATAGAACCCAAGGGAATGGCCTTGAAGTTGTGTCAGGGGAGGTTTAGGTTGGATACTGGGAATAGGTTCTTCACCCAGAGGGTTGTGGGGCAGTGGAACAGGCTCCGCATGGAAATGGTCACAGCACCAAGCCTGACAAAGTTCAAGAAATGTTTGGACAGTGCTCTCAGGCACATGGTATGATTTTTTGGATTGTCCTGTGCAGGGCCAGGAGTTGGACTCAATGATACTTGTGGGTCCCTTCCAACTCAGAATATTCTGTGATTCATAGGAAAGCTGCTACTTCTGCTTATTGTTTTCTGGAGAATGGATTGTGTAGGGTTGTTTAAAGGTACCTGCTAGATGTTTGCAGGAAGAGGGGTAGGGGTTTTTTTACAGAATTTGAGAGTATTTAAGGATAACAAGGCAACTATCTACACTGCAACATCAATATTTAGGCTCTTATGTTGCATACTCAGACTATTAAAACCCTGGGATTGTTAAGCAGGGACTGAACAGCAAACTGGGATGGCAGAAAAGCCCACAAAAAACCTTCCTATTATCAGCCTCTGCAAGAGATTTCGCATCAGTGTTGAGTGTGAGCAGACATTGTTGTAAGTAAAACTTGAAAAAACTTATAACCGTAAACTTTCCTATTTGATATGCCTTCACACTGGTGCATATATGTAGTATGTACATGTACATACACATTTACCATGTACATTCATTATACCCTTATGCCTTCATTTTATTTCTCTGGTTTGATGCGAAGCCCTTCACATCCAGTTCCAAATATATGTTAGTTCTATGAAGATGACCGATGTATTCAATACTTAAAAGTACTACAGGGATGATAGATCTACTCAATATTTGAGGTACTTCAGTAAATAGTACAGAATGCTTTAAAACGTTAACTTCTGTGTTATTTGAATAGTAGAAGAGTTTACAATGTTACTACTGTCTCTAAAATATTTTTTTTTTTTTTACAATTTTTAAGCTGGTAGGTGATAATTGTTTTCTTCAGTCTTACGGATGCATAACGTGCATCTGGCTGTGCTTTGACAGGAAATACTGTTCCATCCCAGCTACTGAGAGAGAGACTCACTGAATTGGAAACTGAAATAGAGAGATTCCGAGCTGAAAACACAACTCTAAGTAAACTCCGTGAAGAAAGAGAGCAGGCCTTGGCAAATATCAGGTAATTTTTAAATGAAACATTTTGGTTGCATTCACTTACATAGTATGTTGCAGACTATCACGATGTCCAGTTAGATACCAACAGCACAGGTAAACAATTCATGTGTATCAGTTACAGCAGAGATTGGTCAAGAGACTTAGACAGAAATTACAGTATTAAGAATCTCTGCTAGGTTAATATGTTACCATTAAAAGTTATACTTGAGAGAATTTGTGTACTTTTGTTCTGAGGGATAACACAGTCCTAAATTGGTCTTGCAGAACTGATCTTCACACTAACATGACTGATGCTTTTGCTTTGGATTGGATGTTTGTACAAACTGAGAATCTTTTAATTTGTACTGGGGCATTTATAAGCAACATACAGAGTAGAATAATTGCCTCTGATGACTTAAATGTGGCACACCTGTTCCTACCACAGCCACTTTTGTTTGGAAACGGTATTGTGTCTTTGGCTGATGTTTGATTTGTGACCTTCTGCTATTGGCAGATTCTTTTCCCTCGTACTTTTAGAGGAATGGAATATTTAGCCAAATCTTTTCTAAATTCAGGATAACTTTTGTGACTAGAAGATATAAAAATATAAATTGTTGGACTCCAAACACTAACTGTGTGATAATTCTTACTCCTTAAATAAGTAATACCATTTATAGGTAAGTCTTCCTGGAGGTAATAGATGTTGGGTTGGAATCAATGACCACAAAATACTGAGTCTTCATTTTTTTTCTTAAAATCCAGATTTGAAGTAGATTTGGGCTAAAACAACAACTTTGTTTCATAATTATAGGAAAGAAATTGCAGACTTTGAGCAGCAGAAAGCCCAAGAACTGGCTGAAATAGAAGAATATAAAAAAAAGGAAATGAAAAAACTGCAAAAGGAGCGCAAAGTTTTTGAAAAATATACTGCAGAAGCTAGAGCAATTCCAGATAAAAAAGAACGTGATGAAATTCAGGTATAAGAACATATTATTCTTCTAGTCCACACAGGAACATGGAAATTCAATTAAAGGCAGTCAACAACTATGTTGTAACTTAGTTGAAAGTTTACAAGTGATTCCAAGATGAGAACTGGTAGCAGACATGGGATAGTGGTGGACTTGGCAGTGCTGGGTTTACAGTTGGATTCCATGATCTTGAAGGTTTTTTCCAATCTAAATCATTCCAATTGAGGAAGAAAACTACAGTCTTCACAAGGTTGTTTGATGGTTTTTAAGGCAAAAACTCCTAACAAGCAAATCTTTTTGTCACATTTCCATAGTAAAAACTGCTTGTGACTGTGATAGAATGATCTTCAACTTTGAAACAAAATGACCAGAGTTAAAATATTAAGTTGTGAGTTTTTATTCATGGTAGTGGATCGAAATGCAAAGTAGAACTGCACAGTTTTATTCTAACTGTTGTACAGTCGATGTGGTAATCTTCTACCATTTTCAGAGTTACATTTTTTATCTTGTGGTATCAGAGATTGTTTGTTCCTTCCCTGTCAGGATGTATCATGTACGAGATGTACAGACAAGTCACATTAAGCACCACACAGGGATTTCCCTCGTCCTTCCCTACACATTTTCCTTACTTCAAAAGACTGAACTGGCTGTGCAGATTTACGTGTGTTTTGTGTGACTGTGTCCTCCCTTGTTTTTCCTGTGCCAAGATTTTTGAAGGGCCCTGTCAAGGGTAGCCTTAATGATTTAATGTTTCTGTCTCAAGTGTATTTGTACTGGCCAATCTATTAAGTGTAAAGGATGCCAAGAGAGCAGTAAAAACAATTACTGTGATAGAAGTTGAGCTTATAAAGTTGGTAGTCTAAAGTAAATCTCTTTCAGGGAAGAAAACTTCTCCTGTCTTTCACCCTCTGCACTACAAAGTTAACCTTACTTTTTTTACACTCTTGTGCCTTTTTTGTGTGCTTGTATTTCTATTAGAAATTAAAAAAATATTTTGATATATTAAAAAATGAAAGCTCTTTAATTTTTAAATGTGCATTTTTCTAAGGCTTTAAAACAACAGATTGCAGAGTTACAGGAAGATTTAAAACGAAAAGAGGCAAAATGGTCAACTACCCATCGGCGCCTGAAAGATCAAATAGAAGCTTTAGTAAATGAGAATTTGGAGCTAAAAGAAGAAGTCAAAATTATGGAGAAGTTCCGTCTAGAAACCTGGAAGAAAACAGAAGCTGCTGGAAGCAAGAGGAAAATAGAAAACTCTGCGATGGCTTTAAAAAGAGCAGAATCTGTACGTTATTAATTTTGGTGTTTTACATATATCTGTGTGAATACTCATGGGTTTTGTGTCATATACTTGGATTCCAATAGCTACAACTTAGCTGTTTAATTTAATAATGTGGGGACTACAGTAGTGGTGACAGAGAATTTTGTTAATGTCACATTCTTTCCAGATGTGAATGTTCACAATGTGCAACATCCCTTTTGTTGAGGAACTCATCTTAGAAATTCAAAATTATGCAGTTATAAGAGAAAAATCATTGGTGGGGTCTAACCTGTGACCTTCTGCCCCTTAAGGATCAACCACAAAAAGCAGGGAGTTCACAGCTGTCTAAAGCAGTTATATTAAGTTTTGAAGCTGTAACTATTATTCTGAATTGCTTGCACCAAATTAACATTCCGTAGTTGTTGGTAGTGAGGGAGCAGATGGAGGAAGAGCTCCAAAGTGCAGTTTGGGCTACATCACATAAGCTTTTCTGCTGACCAAGTCTCAAAAATGTATAGTTGGTGAAAAAAGCTTCCACTAACTTTCATGTCATATGGTCAATAAATTTTGTTGATGCTGTATGAACAGTTTTACGTCACATAAACCACAGATACTCCCTTTCTTTTAGTGTCTACCAAATAGAGGCTCCAAAAGTCAAACTGCATCTCTGCTTCTTCCAGTACAGAAGTGCAGCAAAATGAATGGCAAAAGTTATTCTCAGGCAAAAGGTAAAAATGTTTTTCTTATCAGAGAATTCTGTTAAGTCTTTAAAACTAATGTGAATTTTTGCTTTGTGGAGTGCATCACCACCTCAAAAGTAGTAATGGGCTTGAGCATAGGGTAGGATTCTGGAGAAAGCTGTGATGAGACCAATCTCAGAGTGAGAATGCTTCTGGTCATATTTGGTGGTCTGGAGCATAGCAGAAGGTGTTTTCTGTAATCCAAAATGGCATTCATCATTTGTGTTCTCCAAGCTGTTGATTAGATCACAGAATCATAGAACAGTTTGTGTTGGAAGGGACCTCAAAGATCATCTAGTTCCACCGTCTGGCCATGGGCAGGGACACCTTCCACTAGACCAGGTTGCTCAAAGCCCCATCCAACCTGGCCTTGAACACTTCCAGGGGTAGGGCATCCATAGCTTCTCTGGGCAACCTGTTCCAGTGTCTCACCACCCTCCCAGTGAAGAATTTCTTCCTAACTTCTACATGACTGTGTTGAGAGCATTGGAACTGCTGTGTCTCTTCTGAATCTTCTGTTATCAGGATCTATAATCGTATGGGCAATGCTGTAGCAGGTATTCCTTGTTCACATTTAGGAGTAAAGCCTGTTTGCCTTCCTAATGAATAATCAATGGAAAGTAACTGCAGGGTATTTTTTGACACTTCTGACAGCTCAACCAACCATCATGTTACATGTTAGAGGAGTATGTTCCAGAATTGGAGACGTTTTTATTTTGGTAATTTGACAGGAGAGACATGGGAAAAGTATGTTGATCAGTTCCTGTTAAAAAGGTTGTATTAATCTTATTTTATTCATTACAAGGCGTAACTAAAAATGTCTAAGTTCCTGGGGGGAGGGGAGGGAATCCTTTGTAAATCTACAGAGATGAAATAGGAGAAGAAAGTGTGTTTATGCCTATTGCAATGATTCTTCAGTTGTAGATTCTTGCTGACACAAGAAGCAATGGTAGTGACTGATTCTTTTATTGGCACATGCTGATTCTTTCAATAAATATGCTACTTTCAGTTACTACTGCACTTAAGAAATGTAGGTGTTCTGTACAACTTGACCTCATATATAATTGTAACACTTAAACCATACTTTAATTTCAGTGTCCAATTAACCTGTTACATGTATCTGAGTAGGAAAACTTTCTAGAACACCTGCATCCGGACCTGCTAAGGACAGAAGCAACTCTGAGGCAATAACAGCAGTAGAAGATTCTTCTAAGACTTTTATGGTAGTAAGTCCTGATTTTTAAGGGGGAGGAAAAAACCTAAAAGAAAATGTTATTTGTATTTAAATGAGTATCTGGAGGGTGACTGATAAGGCTGTTGACTCACCTTCTGATGTTCAACTTTTACGGTCATACCAGAAAACAGCTAGTCAATGAAGAGTGTTTTACCTATATCTAGTAGATGCATTATTCTTTGTCTCAGGAAAGAAAATAAACTAATAATCTCCTGCTTTTTTGAATTTTGCAAAATGTTTTACCCTTTAAGAAAGTTAAAAAAGATGGGTGTTTATATGCTCCATGTAGGGCAACTGTGCAAGGATCTTGTAAGTAGTTGAATTAATTCTTACATTAATTGCTGTAGGTAACATTCAGGCTTTATGGAACTTCATCATTTCATACCTTAATGTGGATCTCTTAAGGAAACTGAGCACCATGCTACAACACACCATTGAATTCCACTTTAGTTCAGACTACAGCTGACCAGGGTCAACCAATTATTGCTGAGTCTGAGTCTGTTTTACCACTTGAATTATACTAGGAGTTGCTTAAACTCCAGGTTGTGGTTATGCCTTCCCACACTTGTCTTCCTCCCACAATGCTCCTTGTTTCCTAAAATACCTGTCAGCCTGGGGAAAAAATGTATACAAAGCTTGATTTAGTTTTTTTGTCATCTCAGGACATCTCTCCTAACGAAGCTCATGTGTCACTACCATCTGGTCCTGCATATATGGGCAGTGAAGAGATAGAGAGAGAAACTACTTATCCTGATGGAAAGGTAAAATAAGAGCTTGTCACTCTGAAATTCAGGAAGACAGCTGTTATGAATGATGAATGACAACATAAAGTATGATGGCTCAATACTAACCTCTCTGCAACGTTTTCATTAGGTTGAGCAAGTTTTGAAAAATGGCTGTCACCTTGTATTTTTTCCCAATGGAACATGGAAAAAAGTGGGTTCTGATGGAAAGACTGTAACTATAACCTTCTTCAATGGGGATGTGAAGCAGGTTATGCCTGATCAAACAGTGGTACGTATCCTGCATCTTCAGGCTTTTTCAATAAATATTTATTAAACATATATAAAGAAACACTTATTAAATACATGTACACACATACTTAAAATTTCTTACTAGTTATGTTAAATCTGAACTGTTTTCTGCAGATTTATTATTATGCCGATGCTAAGACTACACATACTACATACTCTGATGGCTTAGAGGTCTTGCAGTTTTCAAATGGACAAATAGGTAAAGAAAACATCCAACCCACCTGTCAGAATTAGTGCCCATAGATATCTATGTATTTGTGTAATAAGCATCTTGTCTCAAAATATATTTCAGAGAAGCATTATCCTGATGGCAAGAAGGAAATTACCTTCCCTGATCAAACTATTAAGAACTTATTTACAGATGGACAAGAAGAAAGTATCCTTCCAGATGGTACCATTGTTCGTGTTCAGCCGTAAGCTTCCCCTTCTTGGGTCCCCTGGCCTGGGGATGGGACAGGGGCACTATATGGTGACAGATCTAGTTCTACCAGTTTACATTTGAATGCACTGTACTGTGAACATGTACTTACTGCTTGAGTTTTGGGCTTTTCTTTTGGTAGCCTGGAGGAGACAAGCCTGAATGCCTGAGTGTATTGTCCCGACCTGGGAGACTTTTCTGATTTGTATGTAATTCTAGAAAACACAGGAGAACAGGACTAGGAAGTGGGTCTGACTGACAGTGCTCAAAACATCCAGTTTTAATCTTTTCTTGGATTGTTGCAGCAATGGATTTAGTGCAGAGAAAGAGCAGTAGAGGCTCACAAGAAGCCATGTCAGTTTTGCAGAAACAGGTTTTTGAGTATGACCAGCTGCGATGATATTTAACAGATTTTTCCACAAATACTGTATTTCTTAAAATTCTTACTTGATTTAGGCTTGCACAATTGCTGTTCTGAGATTCATCTTAAGCCTATGTATGATCCTTACAAAGGACTGGTTGTTTTTTTTCCCCTTTAATGCAGAGATGGAAGCAAAACTATAGAGTTCAATAATGGCCAGAGAGAACTACATACATCACAGTTCAAGAGACGGGAATACCCAGATGGTTCTGTCAAGACTGTGTACATGAATGGACAGCAGGAAACAAAGTATGGCTCTGGGAGAGTCAGAGTAAAGGACAAGGATGGAAATATTATCATGGACACTAAGTTGTAGGCAGTGTCAAAACTGCTGAAGTGTTAAGACATCAGCAAAAATAATGTACATTTCTGTAAACAAGAAGCAAAAACCCTTTAAGCTTGTTGTGTATATATAGTGTTTATAGTTTTTACAAAATAAATTTATTTTTAAGTGAGTGCTACAACATCAGAGTTTTGCCAATTTTTTTTTCCCATTCCAACTTTTAAGGAGCAGTTTATTGATTCAGTATTCTGGCATGTGTGGTTTAAAGGCTGTTTTTTAAAATCAGCTGTCAGAGGAAATCTAACAGCTGTAGATTACCTTATTTTAGACATCTAACAGAAGATTCCTCTATCCAAGTCATGCTGTTTTAACTCCTGCTGTGGTGAAATACAGCAGGTGGCCAGAATTAAGAGCCTGGGTGTCAGTTTACTTACTGCTTGACTTAAAAGAGTAAATGAATGGCAGCACTCCAGTAAGCCTTAGGCTATTCGTTTTCCTTCGTAATATTTTTTTTCATCTCTCAGTTAGGAGGCAACAGCATTCACAGACCACAAAATCTGTTCTATAAACTGCTCATCTATATTCATAAGGCTAGGACAGGTTGAGACTGGGGGACAAGTTAATTCTCCAAGCTACTCAGAAACACCAGAAAATTAACAAAGGTCATCTCATCCAGTTCTCCCACCTCACAGATGTTTTTAAGCTGACTTGTCTTTTAAAATTCTGCAGTACTTACTCTAGAAAAGGGTTGCTGCCAGGCTGGCTGCCCCAATTCCATTTCTGTGGATGGTGAAAACTTCATTTCATTCTCTTGCACAGTAGAAGGTATTCACTTTCTTCACCTTGTCCCTTCTGCTCCCCCCCCCCTTTTCTCCTCAGTGAAAGCAAGCTCTGTCCTTACTTTGTCTATGCCATTTTGTACTCATGGGGAAGCAGTGAGAACTGCTTGTCTAGCCTGGTAAGCTGCCTTCACAGCACACCTGGGCACCACTGCTAAGGCCAGCTTTGTACCCTTGCTTTCTTTCATGGGAGCTTGAGGATACAGATGGGTAAGGATATGTGTGTGTGAGCACAAACTGGAGGCTCCCTCTGAACAGCAAGAGGCTTTTCTACTGTGAGGGTGACTGGGCACTGCAAGTAGTTGCCTGGAGAGGCTGTGGAGTCTTCATTGTGCATGTGTTTTCCTCCATGATCTAGACAAAACTTTCCACAGGGAGACTGAAAGGGGCTGAGCTTTGCATGTAGAAGATTTAGTACAACAGAGACATCCAAACAAACCTTACACACTGTAGCAGTAAAGGAAAACAAGCTTTCAGATGCATGCTGAACAAACTTTATTCCCTAAACTCTGAAGTGAAAGAGGTGTAACAACAGAAACAGAAAACAGCAACAATGCAAACATGGTTCAGAATAAAGACAGTAGTGCTCCCCCACCCGAACTGTTTGCTCCCTATCCTAGACTGGTGCTGGAGATGTCTGTCATCAAATAAACCTGAAACACAAGGAGGAGTTACGTCACAATAACAGAACTATCATCTTCCCTTCAAGTCTTCTAACAAGGTACTAGAACAACCGTGCCTAGCATCAGCTTTTTATCTGTTTCTTTACCACTGTACATTAGTTCTACCTACTCCTGTGAAAAGGGTTCACAGAACAATACTTAAGGATGTTTGGAACATTATCTGTAAACATCTATTAGAAGAGTGCTTATTAAATGGGAGGAAAAAAATACCAGATAAGAGAGTCAGCCAAGAAATCTGAAAATCCAAGTCTCCGCTGTTCTCTATGGATAACACAGTGTAAAGCTCTTAATTAAAAATATTCCATGTTTGACTAGATCTATGGACATCAACATGTCATTCACAGATGTTTGCCTGAGTAACCACTGGCACCTGCCATTGAGATCAAATGCCTAAAATAAAATTAATTTTTATCATATGGACAGAGCGCTCTGCCACACATCTGCAAATTACCTTCTTCAGTTACTGGCAGCAAAAGCTCTTTATGTTGTATCACTTTAGGGCTCTTTGTTTCAGTACTTGCTAGTTCTTAAACCTGTAACTGTGGGTTTCAGTAATAGTATGTAAATAAAATAATTTTTTTAACAGCTTTTTGTTTTATATTAAATATTTCATTAACAGAGTGAAAGTGGACAGAAGGTATTTTTTTAAAATAAATTCTAGTTGTCAACATTACTGGCAGTTTATACTTTGCTTTAAACTTCTGAAATCATCCTTCCAGAATAGTATGAACTTGTAGTTCATAGTCACTGTACTTACATGTCACTCATCCAACTCTGCAAGTCCCATTTCTATCAGTTTCAGATGAACTAGTTTTTTGTCATCTCCATACAAAGAAATGGTGACCTCTGGTGAAAGAGTCTGAAAGTTGACAGAGTTGAAAATAACAGATTTAAATCTCAAGCTAACCAATATTGAAAGTTATTTTACTGGCTATACTCACTGCTTAAATGGAACTGTGAATATACAGAGAGTACTTAGTTTTTAAGTAAATAAAACTGGTTTTAGAACAGCAAGAATGCTCAAAAACTTTTTGACTGCAGGTTTAGAAAGAGCATCACATCATTTTCTCTCTTCATTAGCCTTCCTCCAAAGTAAATGGTTCTCAGTTTTGAATTATGAGGGTAAACAGTAAAATAAATACTTAAAAATTAGAGTGCTAGTAAGAATTTTAGGCTGAGCAAGAGCTAGGAGGGGAAAAAGAAAAAAAAGAAAAAAGAACAAAGTGATTCTCACAAGTATGGAAGCAGAGAGACGTTTTCCTTCCACGCAGTCCACCATAGCCCACAATGCATTCAGGCTCCATTCTGGGGAATAAGGAATTCTTTTTGTGTTTTTGTCATCTGAAGCAGGTTTAAATCCAGCCAAGAGAACTCGTACTGCCTGAACAGGGTACTTCAGGAGACAGTAAGGTATGTGACGCAATCTACAACAAAAATGAGAAGTGTTTGTCCCCAACAATCCACCTGTCAAGCTCAACTCTCAGTAAGGATGTAAGGACAGACTGCTGAATGGTTCATGTAGTAGGTTTACAGTGTGGAAACTGGGATCAGACTCCCTGCTCTGTGGTAACATGCCAGCATCAGACTGAACAATTCCTCTGGCAGGCAGGCCCAGGCCTTACTTAGCACAGCAAGGACTTAGCACAATAACAATCACAAAGCAGTCCAGCATCCTACAGACCTCTCGGCCCACCTGGCACAAACTGCCTCCCCACCACAGTGCTTGGGGAGGAGTCTCCAGTGCCTAACAAAGACCTCAGCACAGAAATCCAAGTGCAAATCATCACAGTGCAGGCTCCACAAACCTTCATGTCATGTACAAAGTGCTTCATGCCTGAATGTGCTCTAGACACACTACTGGAAATAGGTACCTTGGGTCTGTATTATCATCTCCCCATTCTTCTATCTCTCTAACCCAGAAGCAAAGGAATGGGGAAGCAGAGCAGGAAACGCAACCCTGAAATAAAACACACTGTCTCCCACAACCCCAACAGTATGTGAAGCAGGAAGTTGTTCAAATCCCATTTTGTCTTCAGCAAGGATTTGTAGATTCCCCAATGAACTCAAGAGCAAGTCAGTGTGAATAAGCAGTACATATAAAAAATACGTACATATGTACTATATATATGTATTATATACAGGTGTATGACAGTACTATCTACACACATACATATATTCATTGTGAGTGTGTATACATATATACGCGTATGTGAGAAATTCAGACAAGCTTAGGGGACCCTAAAAGCCTGGGGTGTTTGATACACTCAGCTGACATCTGTGTGTCAGCACAGGAGCAATTCTTAGTGTGGCTCAGTACCAAACAGAACAGGGATTTGAACTTCCATTTTCCACACAAGCAGGGCAGGGTGTGTCCCACTCAGATACTCCCCTATCCTTTTATCTTATTCCCCAGCTATCTTCTGTGCAGATTGCAGTTCTCACAGGATCAGAGGATTTTTTTTGTGCACCTTGTTTTGAGTAAGCTTCTTGGGTGCAGAAGCAGATTATACTCCTGAGCCTACTCACAGGTTAAGCAGAGATAATGGAGAAATCTGATCTTATAATAATGGGTTTTTTGGAACAACCTGAGACAGAAGCAGGTGCACAACCCCACACTCTGCAGACAGAAGTTAGTTAACCAGCCAACCCACCTTCTCTGCAACTGAAATCCAATGCTAAATTATAAAGTATATGCAGTTACATAAAAATAAATAATAATAGATGTAAAATATTTATTTGCAAGTACATATTTAATAGTGTAAGTGTATATATACATACACACAAACATTTTACATGCATTTTTTCTTATATATTTACCTGTTTGTTGGGGCAACTAAATAATTACCGTAGTCAACAAACTGAACCAGAATCTGAACAGGGATAAGCTGTATAATAGAGAGGAGCTTTGCCCTATACCATAAGCCATCCACATATTCTGCAAGGCAAGGCAGTTCTGTAAAAAGAAAAAAAGGAACACCGCAGAACAGAATACTCAATGCAGTACAAACTGAACTTGAAAATCCACTTTACTCTGTGACAGAGACTAAGTTTCCTTTTCTTTCTTAAATTCATGGTATGATTTTGTTCTGTGCATCCTCTAATTCTCTCTGAACTCTAATTCACAATCACCAGTATGCAATTTAAGTCAAGCTTCTCTACCTCACATGGCAATGATGAAAAATAACAGCAAATTGCTTGGTAAAGATAGTGATCCAAACAGTTTAACGTTAAAACCTCTCAACTTGGACTCAGCTGCACATTTCAGTTAGTAAAAAGATCGATCTGTAAGAGAATAGACATAAGTCTGCAGGACATGAGGCAGATGCTGCTTAAAACCTGAACCAGAATTTCAGTTGTTAGTAGAACCAAGTACTAGGAGCAACTGTTTTCTTCACCAAGGTTTAGACCCACATACTTCACGCTATTTTAGACCCAACAGTTGTGGACAAGAGAATTAAAGCCCATTTTTTTGCCTAAATGGAGAAATCCAGAATTAAAGTCATGCTCCTGAGGGTTCACGTTAACTTCTAAACCTTGCTTACATCCTTTTCCATACACAACTTTTGTCTTTGGAATATTTAATAGCAAGGTTTTCACAGTTACAGCTTCAGTGACAGGCTCCTTAAGGGAAAAGTTCCATTACTACCAAATGCCATCAAAACTCAATTCATAACTTTAACAGTCATCAGAATCGAGTTCTGTCCATCATTTTCCAGTGGATCAGAATTACACAAAAGCCTCAATTTAATGACAAGTAAAAACATTATTATAGCGTATCATATGACTACAGTGCGGTGTTATTCCTTACTCTCAGAAAGTTTTATTTAAAGATGCATAGAAATATAAATACTCCTATTCTTCAAAAAGAAATTCAGGCTTTTGGTACATCCACATGAAACAACAGGGAAAATAAACACATTAATGTACCTTTTTCAAAGTTTGTTAGAAGAGGAAGAGACTCCACAATTTTATTGCACCACTTCAGGGCCATATCAAGGCTCTCTGAGTCACTGCTGGCAGCTCCCTCTGTGGCAGACTGCTTTGTAAGGTTCTCAGAAGGATCAAGGCAAATGTAAACCTACTCCAAGAAAAGGCCCTCATGTTACAATTTTTGCAAATGACTTAGAAACTTCAAATTCCATTGGTGATCAACAATTATCCAAAGATTACTTGTTCCCATGTTTGAAAGGTTCAGCACATCCTTGCTCCCTTTTCTTCTCTGTTTCATCACTCAACATTCAAAGTCCACATAGGAATCCTGTGCTTGATCAATGCACATTACATTCTGCCTTTTGTCTGGGAGACTACTAGAACTACAGAAAATTATGTGAGCTTACACAAAAATCACTATTGTTCTGCCAGATTAAAATCCAATGACCTAATTTTTTATTATACAGGGTAAGTACCAGACAGAAGCACAGTAACTCTTAAAGCTCCTTTTTAGAGAAATGATTAGTATTTCTCTGCCCCCACCCATGCAGGTATTTCAATTAAGAGTTCATTCAGATCCTGCCCTGCACAACCACCTGCATCAATAACTCAGGACCGTTTTGGAACCTTTCTAATGCTCTAAAACTGTTAGCCAACTGTTGCAGCTTGATGGGACTGCAACATATGCAAGATGTCTACAAGACTTACCTCCTTAGGAGACACCAAATGGGAAACTCTGACACGAAAGGTATCTCCTGGAACAGGTAGTGGTGGCAACATGTATGAAGGCAAAACATGAGCGTCTCCTGCAAAGAGCACCTAGACCAAGACAGACTTCAGCTGAGCATCACATCTAGTAACAAAATGGAAACTAGCTTTGGTATGACTCTGGGTTCAAAGGAGTTACCTAAGAATGTGTATAATAATAAACAGTGTGTCCTTGATGGAAAAAATATTACTCAACTTTTCCTTTCAACACTTACGAGGTATTTTTTAAAAAGCTTTAGCTAAAAGGTAAGAGAACTAGTTAATTAACAGTTTTAAAACAAAAATTATATATTTGAAATTATATGAACATACTGACATGGTAACTAGATTGCTATTAATTTAAAAATGTATTCCATTTAAAGAAAAAAAATTATAAAGAAAAACTAAAATCATAGCAATTAATTAGCACAGATAGTCCTAAATGCCATGCCCCTGTGTTCCTGCAGTTTGCCAGAGCAAGTTATCCCTTAAGAGTGAGGCGAAGAATAAATGAACTCAGCCACCACAATTATCACTCTTTCAAAAAGGCAACAGATATTGTAGAGCACAGATACATATTTTCTCAGTAGCATAGCGTCCTCTTTTAGAATCATGTATTTTACAGTCTGAAATTCTACGTGTCATTAATGCATTTGGTTCACAACAAAATAATCCTTGGTGCATTAAATTATGCACATAGCTCAGCTGGATCACAGGCCATGAATGCAGCTCCTATTATGCTCCTATACAGCATAATTGTACATAATTGTACAAAACGTAAAATTTCAAATTGTACAAAACGTACACTGCAGCGACAGCAGTGTACTCTACTGTAAAATTATCTTCTGAAGCCAAGATGTATGTTGGAAAGAAAAATACACTGGCAGGCTTAAACAGAACTAAGAGAAAAATGAAGTAACGGTCTTAGCAATTTAAATAAACCTGATCCTCAGATTCCAAGAAAAAAATTTAAATAAAATACAGAGAAGTTACTTATGCAGGATTTAGGACAGTGACGACAGGTGAAAAATTCAATCCTTCCCTAAAGAACAACAGACATTTGGAATAAAGAACCCAGGTAATTCCCTTAGAAATCACTGGGTTCATGCAGAAATACCTGATTCAATTTAGTTTGAATTATCTCCATCCTTGGATATATTTTTATGAATAACACTAATTCCTTCAAGTGACAAAAATATTAACCTATCCTAGCATTTTAGGTTTTAGAGGAACACAAAAACTAACTGGACTTTGAACACAAATGCAAAAATTTGTTTTCATTATGGAGTCCAGGAACAAACTCTTGGCAACCCACTATTCCACACAATCTTATCCACATGTTGTACCTACACTTGTTATGCTGCAGACCTGTGTATTTGTCTCACTGCTGTTTACATCACAAAACAGTACAGATCAATCCTCAAAGGTCACAAGAAACTGAGTAAGCTTTTTAATGTTGGAATAACAACAGTGAAATAGACACACACACGCAAGTCTCACCAGCTTTTGTACATCCTGACAGTCTTCAGCAACACAGTACTTCTGGTGTGCCATGAAGGATGAAAGCGAAATCCCACCAAAATACAGCCTGATGGACAATTTGTCCCATGGGTTATCTGGTAATTTCTGTTTACACAAGACAAAACAGGTATATCATAGTAATAGTGTGACTGAGGTTTTAGAAATAGTGACCAGGAAATTCAAACCTCTCATGCTGACATGCACCAAATTCATTCATCAAAGATACAAAACAAGTAAGGATGGCTACTAACGTAAGTTATGACACAAATTAGAATATATCTAGCTCTGGAATGGCAGCATCAACTACTCATTTGAACACTGAAATATTATCCCATGTTTGCTCATTCAAACCCTTCCCTTTCACTATTTATTTTTAGAAATTAAACTATTTGAAATTGCTTGTTTTCAGGCAATGAAGATGATGTTTCCCTATAAAGTTAAGATAAAAATTTAAGCATGTCTCAACTATGTCAAAATTTAATCACTTAAAACAGAATTTAGAAGAATTTATGCTGTTGCATAAACTTGTTGCTGTTGCAACACAGAATATAAACAGGATGAAAAAATGTGACTATCTCTAAGGGACACATTTAAGGCCTGAAAACTATAATAAAGGTCAAATCACAGGAGAAACAAGTTTAGTTTTATTTTTGTCTAAGAAATACATTTACTACTATGTTCCTTCATATATTATTTTTAATACCAGTTAAAAGGGAAAAAAAGTCCTGAAAAACAAGCTTCCACATCTATGAACAAAGCAAGCTACCTCAACATGTATTTCAACCTCTTCATTTGTAAGTAGTTCTTGAAGGCAACCTACTGCATCCTGCTGCCAAAAATTTCCAATCTATTTGGAGAGAAGCAAGAAATCCACACATTAAGATTCTGATAAGTAATCACCTAGACCAGGTGAAAATACATGACTATCATTAAACAAACTTATTTGAAAATATACATCCTTATCTGATTTGTCTACAACCATTTAAATATTATCTGCTATTTGGTGCATTACAACTTATGTGACAACACCAACTCCCAATTTTCAGATTGTGGAATGGCTTAGAAAGATGCGGCTTGCCAAGTCTAACCTTTACCATGTACATAATAACGTAAGTGTACACGATTGCCTGAAGCATAATCCAAAGACAAAGAATTAATCTAAAATAAGAGACAGCAAAACACAATACCTGAAATACTTCCTTTATTTTCCACAGTATCTGTTTGCTTCCCAATCCCAAAGGCTTACAAGCCCGTCTTTCACAGAACCATACAATGGTTTTGGTTAGAAAGGACCTTAAAGATCATCTAGCTCCAACCCTCCTGCTGTGGGCAGGGACACCTTCCACTAGACCGGGTTGCTCCAAGCCCAATCCAACCTGGCCTTGAACACTTTGGGGACAGTGCATCTGCAACTTCTCCAGGCAACCTGTTTCAGCATCTCACCGCCCTCATAGTGAAGCTTTTCTTTCTGATATCAAATCTAAACCTGCCCTCTGTCAATTTGAAGCCATCCCCCCCTTGTCCTGTCACTGCATGCCCTTGTAAGGAATCTCTTCCCAGCTCTCTTGTAGTCCCCTTTAGATACTGGAAGGTGCTATAAGGTCTGCCTGGTGCCTTCTCATCTCCAGACTGAAGAGCCCCACCTCTCTCAGTCTCTCTTTACCAGCCCTCTGGTCATCTTTGTTGCCTTCCTCTGGACTTGCTCCAACAGGTGGTGCTCTTCAAATGCTCTCCTGCTGATCTGCAATCCCTCTCCAGTGTTGACAAGCCTATGACCAAAGATGCTCTTGTCCCTCTCTGACAGATGGACCCCCTAGGCCCCCAGCAGACCAGGTTTCTCAAAGCAAGTGCCACTGTGCAAGCAGTCAAACCCCTGGCTGTGGCACCAGTTCCATAACAATTTAACTCACCAGACTGGACTGGCCCTTCCAAATCCCTTCCCTTTCACAGGCAGGACAGATGAAAAAACTGCCAGGGCTCCACAGACCTCACTACCGCTCTTGGGATCTGCAACCCTTCTCGATACTGCTCAGACTGCTCCCAGCTGTATCTCTGGGGCCAACATGAAACAGCAGCAGGTTAGTGAGTGAATGGTGTGAGGCCTGGCAGTCACCCCGTGACGTCCACGATACAAGCCCCCAGTAAGCAGCACACTTCTCTAGAGAGCACCCACTGCTGTCACCCATCACTCTTTGTTAGTTGCACTGGTGGTTGCACGGGGAGCAGATGGTGCTGCCTTAGCTGATGTGACAGGCCTGTCCTCGTCAGCCTGCAAGAGTGTCAAAGTAGTTCCACGAGTGCACCTTGAACTTTGGGGGAAGTCTCTGCTTCCTGCAGGTCCTTGCCATTGCAAGCTTCCATTCTTCTGCATTATTGCCCCCCCCCCAACTTCTTTGTGTGCCACTGGGAGAGTTTCTGGCTGTTCAGCCACTGGCTGTAGGGCCACTGTAGACTGCACCTGAAATCAGCTATCCAACTCCTTCTCAGCTTTCCTGACATTACACAGACCTCTCACCACCTCCTGCAGCTCAGCCACCTGTTGCAGGAGGTCCCCAACATGGGCAAACCTTTTGCAGGCAGGTCTGCTGCCTGTCCCGGCCCCAGGAGGTAGGTCCAGGCATTTCCTGCAGTCTGAAGTCTGCACCAGCAGGATGGATATTGCAAACCCCCCTGGCCTTGCTGGAGCTGCAGTCTTTCTTCATCTCTTTAACTGCTTCCAGCAATAAAAAGGCTTTCTTTAAAAGTAATTTTAAAAGTAAGCTAGTAATTTCAGTAATTCAAATCTACTAAATGCACCATATAAATCAAACAAGGTGTGATGATATGTCAAGATGTTATTTACCTACCAATTACTTACTAACAAAAACCCCTGGAACAATTCACTGGTATTAGCTTAGATTGTTTCCTACACAGCAGAGTTCAGAACAACAGAAATACTTTTGCAGGACTTGAAGATCTATGATTTTCTGGCCATTCTGCATTAAGAAATCCAGGCCTTACTTTTTGTTGCTATTACAAAACAAATTGCCATTTCAGTGTATCATCCTGCCAACTACTGCAGTGTCCTGTCTCACAAAGGTTTTAACTCCAATGATAGCTGCTTTTGAAGCATAGTCCCTTCATAAAGCCATCTGTCTGTTCGAGATAAAAGGCTGCCTTGCTGAAATGATCCTCATCAGGTCTTCTCTGAATCCATACAGGCAAGAAAAAACACCAGCAACTAGTCCAAACTTTTCTATGATTAAACAGTGCATTGATGTGAGTAGCTACCTACTAACACAAATTTGCCATTACTCACCGGTAATGTCTTGTAGAGCTGACATGGGATGCAAAACGGAGGAATATCAGTATAAAATGTAGTTGGATACAGATGACACTGAGGAATGCTCTCTATGTAACCACGGTCTATGTACTGTACCTATATGAAATGCAAAGCTTAATTTAAAAAAGTAGGAATAATTTCAGTAAAGTTTAATAGGAGGAGGTGTTCATTTACAGCATCCACTTTTTAGAGAAAAAAATAATGGCATAATGGTAAGTAGGTGATGTGACAAAGTGGAAATGAAGGAAAGCATTAAAAAATGGTATGGCAGATTAGAAGTTCAGCTTCTAAACTTCTCTTGCAAGAATCTGTGAACTAGGATAGTGCCAAGACTTTGCAAATCTACACTCAAAAAAATCATGAGCAGACTCAAGAGGTTAGGTAAGATTAACAACTAATGAGAAAAAGTAGCTCTATACCTGTGCAGCAGAAAGAATTCAAAAGAAACAGAGAGCCACTACTTTCTGGGTGGGGACAGGGCAGGGGGATGCTAAACCTAATTGTTTTCAAAGCACTCTGAATGTGGTATGAACAATAAAAGAACCAAAAACTCAAAAGGGATTGCTTACAGGTGACCAAAGGTAGCTTTTTACTCAAGAAACATTACCATTACTTGGAAAACTATGGGAAAAATGGTGACAACTCAAACAGGTAGACAGAATTCATCTTGAAAATAAATGTAAAATTCAGGAAAGTAATCACACTTTTAAGCAAAACGAGCATCTGCATTGTCAGGTCAGCTGAATGAAAAAGTGTGGGATCCTAAGTTTAGTTTAGGGGATTGGATTATTTGCCTTTTTTTTTTAACATACATATGCACACATTCATACACCCTCCTCCCCCATATAATCAAACCTACCTGGAGAGTACTACTGCAGACTTCTACAACTTTACCTCGATACCACATGGTATCTGATCCTCTTACAACACAAGCTTCTCCCTTTTTCCAGCAGTAGGGTATAAGAAGACCAAGGCCTTTGAAGGTATTTTGTATTTCAGTCATCAATCTGCTTAGTGCAATTTCTTGGGTGAGGGGGAAATAAAAAAAAAAAAAATTCAAAATAGTCTATAACATATTCATACAAAATATTTTCATCACTAAAACCCAGCAGATTCAGATGAGGACATATATAAAGATAAAATACACATGCTGCTACAAAAAATATTTTCCAACACTGATACGATATGTATGTTCAACATCTAGTAAACATTAACAACTTGCTAGTTAAAATGAAAAGTAAACAGCATTTCTAATTCTGAAGCCCTTAATTCTGGATTCTAATCTCAGAGAAGAAGGGTCTATAAATTTTGTATCCAACACCTTGGCAGGACTAATACAAGAGCCATACAAAGCACACACAAGACAACAGACTCCCAAAGACAGTGGTAGGACACCATGAAACACCACAAGGCAGGTGTCCAGCAGAACCTCTTCTGCTGTGGGTAGAGCCTACAGCACTAACTGCAGGAACAACTCAGTCCTGGGCAAGTGGGGTTCCTGTACTTTGAATCTCAAAGTTTTACGGTGTGATCTAGTAGTTAAATGTACTTGTGGAGCAAAAACCATAAATTAATGTTCTTGTATGTAAACATTTTTCTAAAGCGTGATATATTATCGTGCTACTGAAGACTGACACTGCATCTGTCAGATAAAAATTAATCCATTTCCAACAGAAAACATTATGAGGTACAGAATCTATCACAATACAAATAAAGAGCCCAAGGAACTTGGGTACTGAGCTCAAACTGCAGGAAAATATCCAGTAATATATGAGAACCAGGCTAATTTGTAAGAATCTTTATGACTGTATCTTAGTTACTTTAAGTAAGTTACTTCATTTACTTTAATAGTAAAATGTATCACAATTTCAACATTATAAAATAAAGCACCTGCTGCCTTACCCAATACTGCCTAGAGAAGAAAGGCAAGTAAATTGCCCATCCAAATGCTTGGGTTTTCTGGATTTCTTGGGATGGTGGGAGGACAGGGGAGCTGATTTAAGGACAGAGCAACATCTCCTGGGGATTTGGGTTTCCTCTGCTGGGAAGCTGCAGGACCTCTCCCCATGGGAGAGGGGCACCTGCCCCTCACACTCCATGCCCAAGGACACATCACCTCCCAGTAGCACCCCTCCCAATAGGAATCTTCTAGAACTGTGTTCTGATTCAGCACACGTATACTAGAACACGTATCTGGTATATTCTGATACACCAGACTGCTCAGATTCATAGACAAATGTATTTTCCTCTACGTAAACTTACCATATGATTTAGGTATTATATAAATAGTTCCATCACCTCCAATGCAACTCACTATGGCTTGAAAAATTTTTGCTTCAGGTACAACAGGAAATTTATATGTTTCATCCATTCCTGAATGAGGCAGTGTTTTGAAAGGTTTTTGTTCATTCTCTGAAACAGTGATGTTCTCCTCTGGAACAGCTCTGTTTCTTGCCCATGCAGGTTTGGAATTATAACCATCCAGCTGCGTGTTCTCTTGCTCTCCGTATACTTTAACATGTTCCTTGGAGACTGAGCGTGCCACACCAGCTGTATCAGTTCTAGCAGATTCAATCAAATCATATTAATATATTAACTGACAAAGAACTTGAGAAGTGCCAAAGCATACAATAATAGAAATAAAAAACCAAACACACAAAGGTGACAAATGCTTGTTAAAATACTGTCAAACATCTTGTCTACCAACCTAGAGAACTGAAATGTGCAATAGATATAATAAATAACATTATGCTCAAATAAGTTCACTGAAGATGGAGTTCTGTTGCTACATATGCTGTAGAGGACAATCCAAATTTTTAAATTATTTATTAGCTTATCCCAATGTGAATATCAGAGTCTGAAAGAATATAAAAGCATCCAAACCTTCTGCTTCTAAGAGCCAAACCCCGTTCAATAAGGTATTCAGAAGTATCGATCATTTTTCCTGTTTCATCTTTGTAAAGAATTTTCACAGGCAATGCACACGCCCCATCACTTTCCTGGAAAAAATGAGAGAGCTGGACAACATATTACAATATGCATTTCCTCTAAACTACAGGCAGATTTTTCATTTTATTGGTACTGATTGCAAATCAGACATCCTTGGACAACTGACATCCCCATCAGAAGACAAAACTCATTTAATCCATGTGACAGTTCCCAACATTTTATCAACTATTCTGAACATGGCATTAAAAAGAAAGTAACAGAATAAAACCTTGCTTTTTCGTCTTGTTTTATTAGAATCAGGTGCCAGATACTTGCTTTCCTCCAGCAGGAGCCTTAAACCCACTCATAAGTAACTTCACTCATCACTGATTTTATTTCCTTACATAATGTAAAACCTCACTGGCAGCTCCAACAGACACTGAACAAACCAAACCCTTAAATTAATACTTTTTTTTTAATAGAGGGGAAAAATAAATCAATTACTAATGACATTGATACACCACTGGATTAATTCTTTCCGTCTTTGATGCCTGAAAATTAATATAGTAACTGCTGAAATCATTCTCACCAACAACTTGAGTATCTTGCTTATCTGTCCATAAAGGACGTCAGCACCCAGTGATTCCAAAAATACAGATATTATTCTCCAGTAACTAAATATATTTAAGACTAAGTTCTTTCCACACTAGGTAGCCAAACTGCTCTAATGCTCTGGTGAATAACACAAATAGCAGAAATAAGAAAGTACCTTTTCTTATAAAGAAGAATATAGCTTTTTCCCTACAGCAAACAGCTATCTAAGCAAGTTCCATTCAGGATTTTTAAGAGTAATTCAGTTTTTCTCTGAATATTTTAACAGACAGCCTGGCAGAAATTTTACAAATACTACTGGTTTTGATTACAAACCTGTATGATTATTTTTACTTGTACTCCCGTTAGGAAACAGGATAAGAATTCGCACACTGTTGCTGTCCACTGTGTGCTTCCACCTGTTGGTCTAAACACAGAACAAATGATAGTCTCTAGTACAAGAGAAGCTGGTGTCTCCTGAGAGTAACCATAAACCCTCCCCCTTACTGAGACTTTGATTTGGGGTTTTTTTTTTTCCCCCCAAACTTCCTGAACTGTCAGGAAAAAAAACCCAATCTCCATTAATCGACAGTAAAATGAAATGATTATTCATTTCCGGATCTTTATGACAGGAAGGATAAAAGAAGTATAACACCAAAATTTTAAAGTGAGGAGGACAATGAGTTCCAGAAGTATGACACCTGTCTTAACAGTCTAGAAGAGACCTTCTTGCAGTTTTGTAAGATTTAATTCATCTCAAATTCTGAGCCGAGGGAAGAACAATTCAGTGAAATAAATCTGTTCACTATTTTATAATTCATCCTATAAATACTATTTATTTCTACAGCACAGTTTCCACTTTACTGCTACGTAGTATAACCCTTAAAAAACCCCCAAACCTTTACAAAACAAAATCACAGCCACCACCCCACTTCTTCTTTATTCAAAAAGGAAACCACATCAAATCTTAGATAATCAGTGCTTACACAGGAAAAAAAATTATATCATCATTAGTTTCTAACACTGCAACTCAGTAAAAGGGAAAGCCTACCTTATATCTGTCAATGAACATTCTATTGCTAATGTCCTAACTGTCTTCATATTTTCCTCAAGTTTTCTTAGACAGCTGATCTCCACTGTTTTTTCAGCTCCAGAATCATAAAGTACTACCTATTACAGGCAAGAAACAAAATCAAACAGAAAAAAACCTCTCAGAGTTATCTGTAAGGAATGATAATTCAAAGCATGCCTGAAGAGGTTAAAAAAATTTCAAACATTGCAAAAGCCATTTGCTGAATCTTGGTAATGAAGTACTTCATCACACAATACAAATGACTACCACAGCATAGCAAGGAGATAAACCACACAAATGTGCTCAAAGGGGGTTAAATGAATTTACAGACCTTTTGTAAAACCAAAAATTGCTGAAATCGCTCCCCTTCAACCCCTGCTTTTTATTCTGATGTGGTTAATAGCTTTTTGAGGGCTCTTAGGTTCAGAAACCAGATGATGCAAACCAGAAGTATAGGAATTCTCACTTCTGCTTCCTACTAAGATGACCCCTGGGTATAACCCAATGATGCTGTAGAGAACCAATGGTAACCCAGTCCTAGATTATCTGCATGATTACAAAGCCACTCTTATTTTTGAGGCAAGTAAGTATCTAGTTGCAAAATGCTTTTTCTGATGCTCACTATTTTCAAATTGGAGCAAGAAAATACGTTTAAAGCAGCACTGTGTGAGAGGTTACTGCGGAAGATGTTATACCTACATGGCAAAGTGTATCACCACCAGTTTAGGGTTGAAGCAACAGCATGACTACATATGTTTCTGTGGTGTTGCACAACCTTCAACTGGCACCGTTTGAATTACTGTGACCTTCAGCTTCACACACCTTCTGGAATCTAATTTAAATTATTAAGACTATAGCTTGGGAATCTGAACCATGTTCCAAAATTTAGTGTAAACATACAGGAAGTCTACCTCCTGAGCCTTCTTCAACTACCAGGTTCCCTGCATTTGAGCTTTGATGAGACAATCAACTTATTCGCAGCAACACACAACTTAACTCTCCAGAAAAGCAAGAGACCATATGAGAAAATATTAACACAGAAGAAGCAAAGATATGACCTTATTTTAATCAATGAATGCTTACAAGTTTAGAAATGAAAGCATGAAACCTGTTTACCTGTGCACTTGTTTCGGAGACAATCCTATTTATTTGACCTCTTTGCCACTCTCCCACATCACGTACGTAAACAGCACAGTGCATACTACTTTCCCACTTCACAGATTGTGGCTGGGATTCTTCGTAAATGGAAGCCATCTCCTCCTGTAAACTAACATTCAAAAGACACTTTTCTAGTGGTAAAATTTTACAGAATGAATGAAGGGCTTATTGAGTCAATCACTGTTTAACTAGCATACAGTAAAGTTTCAGCAGCTGTTTAACAGACACACAGTATTGTAGTTTTTGTTCATGACACAGAAATACATGAAATGGGAGCTACAAAACACACGCACCCTGATTAAAATTCTGTAAACCTACCATGTTTTCTTAAACCATGGAATTAATCTGAGCGATCCTGACCACATTATATAGCACTATTTTAAAGATTCAGTGTTTTCTCTTGACAGTTTGAGAGCATGGTGCTCATTTAGTGTCATGACTAATTAAATGGAACTCTAGGTAGTTACAACCAAGAAGGTAAAAAGATAAATAAGAAAATAAGCAACTTATGGTAAGCCACAGCATGTCCACTTAACTGTCTTCAAACAGTAGGCACTACTACCTAAATGTTACCTAAATATCTACCAAAGATGGCTGATACACTATGTCTAGAAATTTTCTTCAAACTTCCTAACAGTTTACTGGAATCATGATGAAAAAAATTACTACTACTATAGTAATTCTATGACTTAGGATACTGGTATTATTCAACCAGACTTCTAATGAAGGAATGGGAAAGGGAAAAGAAAGAACAAAAAGATTCAATCTTTCTGGACAGTGTTGCATTGGCCCCAATACTTACTACATTAAAACTGATTTGAAATAGAAGTCAGATCATGTACTTAATTCGGAATCAGAAGTATTAATAAACTACAACATAGTGCCAACTTGTCTTTTGTTCCTATGCTTTCCTCAACAAAGCAACATAAGTCAGCAGCCTTCAAAAAGTACAGTGTCAAATGCAACCCTATTCAGAATTTGTTCTAACTATACCTCACCACTCTGTAGTAAGAACATCTTAACTCAAGAGAAGTTCTTTGAATTTTAGTACCTTTTCAGTATACTTTCTGATGACAGCAACTGTACAAAAATTTTACTAGGAGACACAATGTGACTAATTCTCCCATGTATCTCTTTGTTAGAAATCAATCTGAAACGTCCTTCATCCACAGGTTCCATGTCTATAGGATTTAAAACTTCCAAGCTTTTAGGATTTTCTTCTGGAGGATCATCCCATATTTCATTGGGCCCTACTGCAGTACTTCTGGTGTACCTGTAAAGAGCACAAAATAATTAGAATGGGAAGTTTAAACACATTTTAAACAAAGTGAAAATCGCTCGATAATCCCATTTTGACATGACAAGAATCATAACTTTAAAAAGCAGAAAAAATCCCAACAAAACACAAACATTTATAAATGCTATTTATGAAACTCTCACGATAGTAACATTTTTTTTCCTCCTTCGGAAGGTTTCACTGCACGTTTTCATGTCACATGGAAACACTATGCATTCCAGGCTGCCAGTGAAAGCTGAACCCCAATGTTTGTGTTTGGCTTAAAAGATATCAAATTACCAGAATCATGCATCTCTAAAGCAATGTTGTCTCTGAGTAAAAGCTGCAACATTCAACTCCTACAATGTGTAAATATTCCTTTCAGATGTAAGGAATATTAACATTAGCAAAACATTTAACTTTCTAGCATTCCCTAAGGATAAAAATACAACATTAACTGGTACTAGCACTTTCCTAAGCAGAGTGTTAGACGAAATAGTCATGGCAATACCTTGACAAAAACTTGTTTAAATTGTGTGGATTGGATAAAATGAAGCCCAGCAGCAATCAGGAGTTGCCTGCTGTGTATTTTGAGCCACAGCCCACCTCAGTACAAGTCTGCATGGATTATGCCACCTAGAGATTGTAACAGATTGCAGTCTGAAGAAACATCCTTTAATGCAAAAGAACTGGTTTCTTGCAAATATCACTGACGGAAGGAGACAGCAAGCCTGAGTTTAACTGCTGGCCATTACTGGGCCTCTGAGAGGAAATTATTTTCTCTTTTCAGAGACCTAACTACCTGTCTTCTCCTCCAGGAGAAGAAAGCAAAGTGCTCTGTCAGAGAGAAAATTCCTTTGTATTTAAGTATTGAATCATCCACTACATCGGTAGTTTACGCACATCTTCCTGATGCAGGTATTTGGAAACTACTGGGTAAAACCAGTTAATTTGCAGAACCAGGAAAGAAATGCACACCATAGTTCAGAAATATGCTTACCTTGTGAACAACAAGTCTGAACTATGAAATGCACAGAGACAATCTGCCACGGAGAGTTCTCCCAAGTGGAATACATGTTACATGCCTTACAATCCCTTTTCTAGTAACTCCACAATGGCATTATATTTGCAGATTCATCAGGAAAAAGACTATCCATTTAGAATGGATTTTAGACTCCAAGGTTTCATTCTGGAATTCTGTATGGTCTACCTCCTATCCCAACACAAGAGTAAGGTCACTGATGTTTGCCTATCAGCAAGTCAGCTTTAACAGAGCAGTGTTCTCCTACTTACATTATGTTAGTTTAGAGGAGACTCGGGTATCCCTCAACTGCATTAATCACAGAAGGTAGTCATACCACAAGTGTGACTCTAAATGACCTACAGTAGGTTTACGTTATCTGGTCTTGCCTTTTCGCAGACATTCATCTTCACAAATGGGAAATTCGGTGAGAAAGAGTGACAAATGATCTCTGAACAGCTAGATACTCACACACACTGGAAAACAAAGCAAGCCAGAAGTCCCCACAAACCACCCCTTTGCCCCTGCTCCCCAACAGGAACATAATTCCAACCAAAAAACATGGTGCACTGGGTGTTATGTTGGTAGCTGGGAACAGGGGCTGAAGGGGCACCTGTGACAGGAGAGGCCGTGTGCTGCTCCATGGCAGACTCAGCTCTGCAACACCCCCTCCACAGGGCAGGGCTGAGCACTTACTCCAGTGAAGCTGATGGCACTGCTAATTTAATGAAGAGCAGAAAACACCAAGGAGAGAGAGAGCAGGAACTGAAGAGACAACATAGGGAACCCCAAGATCCTAAGAACAGAAAGTATTTTGTGAGGTAAGAGGCTCACTCCTGAGGGACAGAGGCCTGTAGAGGGTCCATGCTGAAGCACAGGACTAAAAGAAGGAAGGAGCAACACTGATAAACTGCTGTGCCCTGAACCCAACTCCCTGCACTGCTCACTGCCTCCCTGAAGAGACTGAGTGTAACCTGAGTGTAGGAGGGGGACAAGAGGTGCTTGGAGTAAATATGATCCAGGGGAAGGGGAAGGGTAGGTGCTATATATAGATGTTTGTCTTTTGTGTACCAATGCCTGAATCAGAAATCAAACAATTATGCTAATTAGCAATAACTATTTAAATTAATTCTGTTATGCCTGCAACAGTACTTGGTAAGCAATTTCTCTGCCTTCATTTTGACCCATGAGTTTTCTTGCTCCCGCTTCTTTCATTTTCTCCCCAGTCAAACCAAAGGAGAAGTGCGTAAGTGATGAAAAAAATCAACAATAGTCAAGTTACCAGTGTTACACAGCAACTTATGTTAAAATGATATACACTTGACTGAAGGCTGGAAGCAGCCATCTAAACATAGATGCAACACAACAAAATACCTTAGTGACAGTGACAAAACAACTCAGCTGTTCAGGTTTAAATAAAGCTGCTTAACTTTACAAAAATCTTACTAAAAACTGTGGCTGTGACAAATACAAGAATTAAGTGTTACTACGATTCAGTTGTATTTCTGAGTTGAGAGATGAAAATCCACTTATATGCTTCCTCCTGAAAAAAGCAAATACAGGAATTTCCTTCTGGAATAAAAACTTCCTTTTGAACAATCTATTTCCATCAGTATTCAAACATTTTAAATGGAAGAATAATCGAAGATTTTCATGAATACAGCCCAGGGATTATACCTATAAAAAGCCAGCAAATAAAATGCAGTAGTGTTATATCCTTATGAGCCTCATTATCCCCAACACGCTTCCCAACTCTTCCTGTCGCTACCACAGCTGAAGAAACACCTGAGTGACTTTTAGTAACAGACCTTCCAAAGAGATGACTTACCTTAGGTGCAGGTTACAAACACATTTCTTTTCTTACTACAGGGGAATGGGAACCTTAACAATGAACACTTTGGGAAGATCTGGCAACTTAAGGACAGTACAAGTATGATGAAAACATCTAATCTCCAACTTTTCAATCAATTACAACTTCAACACATTATGTTAGTCAAGACTTAGTTTGAGAATTCAACTATCAAGCTGCAGACTTACACTCTAACTCACACCAGATAAATGTGATTTGTAAATTCAATTATCACAAATGTGGTAAATTCCAGCCACTGGAGGTGACATACAGAGGCCAGTAATTTTGATACATAAATTCAGTATTTCCAAATACTTTAAGTCATGAACAGTGTATTTACCCAGGTATGTAGGATGCTAGGTCTTCTTCAACTAGCTGGCAGTTAATACTAAACTTTCTCCCATTATTAGCAGAGGAATTGAAGAGTTCAACAGATAAGATGCTGTTATCTAAAATTTCTGTGGATTAATAATATAAACATAGTGCCAATTAGTGACAGTATAAAAACTACTTGTCATTTTAGAGATACAATAAATGGTACTAGAAGACAGAATTTTGTAAAGTTACATTTGATAGATAAAATAATTAATTCTGAACATCAACAATATGTAGAGGCTTAGCTCTGCACATATCTAAAATTCACTGAAAATACAGCAATCACTACAAAATACTGTTGTACAAAGAAACCAACTGCTACATTTAATTCCATTTATGCTATGAGTTCCAAACCAACATTCCACAGGGGCTGAAAAGTAACAAGCTGCATGTGAACAATAAACAGTATTAAGAAAAATCCTACTAAGGCACGTATGTTATCTGAAATTCCTTTTTTTCTGGGGGTAATGTTTTAGAGTGGCAGCATTCACACTCCCAGCTACCAATGATGTTAGGAAGTGTCAAGAATAGCTAGTACTTATGGAAACAAGCCCATTTGAATGCACTAGAATACCTTTATCACCTAATGCTGGCGAGGTGTGTAAGAGAAGACAAACAGAGCTTTTGCCAGAAGTTGTACCTGTTACATCTCCCCCAGTTAGTTCACGTTTAGACATACTCACTCCAGGGTACCTCCAACATGTATGAACATAAGCATTTCAAATAAATACTATTTTAAATATTAAAGTGCATGTTTCTACATTTAAGTCAACTTAATAATACGTAAAGAAAGATTAATACACTCTTGATAACTTACCAATTACCGAACACAGCATAAGTTTATCTCCAGTAATTTCTTCAAATCTTCTCTTGGCTTCTCTGTTCCACTCATTTGTCCCTTTAAAAGGCTCAATACAAGCCAGCCTACACCTGACTGCCTGAGGAATAACCCAAAATTATGCATCCAACATCACATATGTATCAGGACCATCTCATTACAACTGAATCACAGACTTTGCTTTGCACTCATACAAGATTGCATGACCTTGGCTTCTGGTTCCACATTACCACTACATGCTTTAGTAGCGGTAACTCTTCCCAGTCAGCTGAGCATGAACCTCAAATTCAGATACATGCTTGCTGAAGTAGAAAGAGCTTACTTCTGCTTGCCTTATCAATGCTTACTTGCAACACGATAAAGCTGCAAAAGCAACCTCATTTCTGATACTCTTACCTTCTGAATGCTTGACTTTCCAATCCTGTGTTCATTCATGTTTCAAAGAATTCTAAATCCTTAAAAATTATTTTATTTAAAAAGCAAAGATGTACACCCAAAACATATTAAGTCACTCACATCATGAACCCCAGCAAAATTCTGAGTGCTTAATCCAGGCAAGCACTTATTTACCTTTTCTGGAAAGCTTAGAAACTCCTCTTTTACTCTGCGTATGTCTTTATGAGGTAAGTTAGCAGTGTTGCCGTAGTCAACATACTTTACTGTAACTTCTTGACAACTTGGCAGCCCTTCAAGAAAAATAACCCAAGTTATTAGAACAAAAAAATAGTTATCTGATGCAAGTTAAAGCACCAGAATTTCAGAGCAAAACTGAAATTTCCCACTATATTATCATTCACACAGTATAACAGTTGAATATAAAATTTTCTTTAAGGGCCAGCCATTTCAGGTTCCTGAAGTGACAGTGTTGGCATTTTGGTCCCCTAACACCTAACCTCTCTATGAGACATTGGCACACTAAACACATGCCCAGTAGACATGTAAGCATACAGACATGCCACGTTGCCCATACAGGCAACACAGAGGTCAGCATAAGCACATCCCCCCCCCATCCCCTTTGGAATTACTACAGAGAATTACTAACCAACACTACATACACTCATGGGCTTGGCTATAATAGCCAAAGCTGTAGTTCCAACTGCAATAGTTAAGTGAATTATTATTTACAATAATTATATCTTAGAATTTCAACAGTCTCTAGAAAATGAAGTATACTGCTTCTTTTTATTTAAAAAAAGCAGATGTATAACCAGTCTATTAATAGCAAAATAATATGAATTAATACTGCTGACTTTATGAACCTGTTAGTACCAGAATCCTTAGGAAAAACAATGGCTATTTGTTACTGTTTATATCCAGTGTGTGACTCCGATTTAGCTGCACAACTGATTTTGCAAGCCAGAATTAGAGTGAAAGATCAATACCTCACCTACAATCTGTGCTCTGTACCAATTCCCATCCTCTTGTTTTGCAATACAAGCTTGGCCTTCAACCGGGCAGAAAATTTCTGACTCTTCTCCACAGTCATGTTTATATAACTCCTGAATTTTCTCTGGAAAAGATTCCAGGCTCTCTCTCTAAAATAAAATAAAACCCCAAAACATATATACATACCTGATGTTCTTTTCTCATGGCATTTTTGCTCTTTAAAGGGATATTTTTTTTCTAGTAGTGTACTTTCTTGTCTTCTCACAAAATTAAAAAGTGGTTCTGAATACATGAAGCGAATTAAAGAGCCTAACAATTGCTGAGTATTGCCCTGTTCAATCACCATTCTAAACAGTAAAACACTACATACACACATAGGAATTAACCATGTAACATAATTGGCAAAAAATGTCAACTTTCTGGGATTCTAAGAACTCCTGGAATTAACCTAGGACCAAACTAGGATTGCAGGAATTAATATTATCTGTTAATTCTAGGAATCCTAAGCTGAACTTAATGGAAGTTACAGCTTATTTAGTGTGGACTACAAGTAGCTCAACATTAAAATGTCTGTTTGGTTTTATTTAAAAAGACTTTACTTCTACACTTACCAACCAGAGGTAGAAATCACTTGGACTATTAATGTGACAAACTACTACAAAGACTTCTTCTCCTTCTTGTGGAATATTAGGCGGACTGTAGTGCAAGATGGTATTATTTTCTAATTGACTGGGAAGCTGTAGTCTAAACCTAAGGTAAACAAAATGAAATCTGGAATAAATTCAGTTAAAATTAACCGAGAAGGAACCCTTTTACATTCATAAAAAACCCCACAAAATGGTCTTATAAAAATAACTTGATTCATGTTTATATCTATAGCTTAAACTTTCCTTCTTGAAGTTGGTACAGTCCATTATCTCTATCTTGTCCCATCACAAATGTAACATATAAAGAATGATATATGATATATGGCAGCTGGTTCCTAAAATGGGATGCAGTAGTGTACTATTTACATTGTAAAAGAAAATAAAGTAAAAGGTGAGATTCCACTACACATTGACAAACCATTTTCTTTCAGATTTCCCTTTCCTCAAAAGAAAAAGCAATTAACTGAGGAATACAAATGCAGTAAAAAATTATCTCCCACTGCTCCAGCCATCATAACTAGTTATGCTCAAAATAAACAATGACCTTTCCCTGTGTGCTTCACTTTGCAAGCATTATTCCATTATCAGTTAAGGCACAGGAGCATAAACTAAAGGAAAACACGTACCTTGCCAAATCTAAGAACACTAATGCATCCTTCAGAGACACTGGTATGTTACTGCTTGTTTCATTGAATGGAGGTTTTCTCAAATCCACAATGAGAACACCATCCTCTTCTCTAAATACGATCATTGAAACAACTTTATTATTTACCAGTTCTAAAAATTTTTTCTTTGCTTCCTCTCCCCAACCTTCACCCTGTGTTAGAAAGAAAAAGTTATGAAGATGTCAGAGAATGTTAAAACAAAAAATACAAATAGCAATTAAAAATAAAATACAAGTAAGGAGGCACAGATGAAATATTGAACACAGTTAGACTGTCTAGTCCGTAGCCAGGACAGCACTAAATAGAATTCTTTATGATGGATTAATAAGTGTATTTAACTGTATAAAACTCAGTCAGATCAAAGGGCTCCAGTTTCCAGCATGTTTCCTCCGAAGATTCAAGTTTTAATCCCCTCTGGTTGTTCTGATGGATCAGCTAGAGTTGTCTTATGCTCTTTCATTTCACAACTTACATTTCTACTCTCCCAATTCATGTGAAAGGTTATTATCTTATGTCTTAACATAAATGTACAATATACTTTAGGCAATTTACTCATTCCTCCTCTCCACAACATCCTGTGTGATGTTTTGTCTATCTCAAAGCCTGTCAGAATTTATTTCTCTGGGATCAAGTTAATGCATTTCTCATTTGATACTGCAAGTCTGAGACTTTTAGGTGTGAAGAAAACAAAAATAATGCTGCAATATATATCATTTTCTTTGTAATGGAATAAAGACTGACAGTACTTTACTTGTTATTATACTGAAAGAGAACAAACCCTTTTCAACAGGTGGCAAAAAATTTTAATTAAGAAAAGGACAATCCCTGAAAAGGTTCTCTTAAAAATTCTGAAGCCATTTCTTCTCTGGATGATTTTTGAAAGTTACTACTTGCATATCATTATCAGACAGACATGAAATAAAAGTATCAGTTCTGGAATTTGTTTTTAAGTTTGACAAAAGAACACATCTAAATTAAGAGTAGTGAGATTTAAGCCTGAAACATGTATTTGTAAACCCAGAGGCTTTTTAAGACAGACTGCTATAAGCTCGTTTCCTTTCCAACAAAAGCAATGCAACCCATCTATTTACATCTGTACTCTTAAATTTAATTCTGTTTATAGTGGAATAAAGTAATTTTAAATTACATATTTAAGTTCTTTAATATAAATCTTAAGGAAAAAAAAGCTCCTGAAATACTTCAAGCGGCTTGTACTTACTGTATTTTTGGGAACAACATCCTTCAATGAACACCGTACTGCTAAAGGAGGAACAGCTGCAAGTTCTGCCTCAATACGCTGATCAGACTTCCTTACAAACAGACAAATGTCATCTGTTTCAATAGTTTGCAGAGCAGTAGGATCAGGCCTTTCAGTGGGATCATAGCTAATGTTCAATGGGAATAAATGCAGTACGAACTTAAAAAAAAATCAAACCCGACACCTGAAAAGCCCCAAACCAAACCCCAGATTCACAACAGAGGTCATTATTGCAGCACTTGGCATAATGTTATGTCAATGAAACAGAACTAGAAAGTCTCAATGAAGTAATTTTTTCTTTTTTAAGCATTGAGGACTCACATGCTCTCTTTTACAACAGAAGTCTAAGTTAAATATTTCAATGTATGAAGGCTGGTACACTTGTGTAATTAAATACACTGCCACTTTTTCTGTGGGAAATACGTACGTAGAGGATATTAGTGTCATTTGGGTATCTGGTTATCTGTGTGAAGCTGAGGAAGGACCTGTTTCTCAGTAGAGATCTTCTTGAGTAACAACAGTTAAGAACAACTGCAGACAAAAACCTCTCTCTGGAAACATACCCTGAGAAAGTTAAAACTATAGAGCTTCCAACATCAATCAGGAATACTTTCAGCAATGCAACATCACACACTTTGTATCTTATTGGACCACAAGGCTTCCTCTGATTTTTACTTTCTAGGGGAATTAGTTCAGTGATAGTTCCGCGGCACCACATTCCAGTCTCCTTACTCTTAATAAAAGTTCTAGCACCTATATGGAAGCAAATAAAAAGGGCTAAATTAAGTATTTTTAAGTTTTTCACACTAGAATTATTACTACAGTTATGCATAATATTCCATTGTTCCCATTCTCCACACACATAGCAAAAGTGCTATTGTTAAAATAAAGATAGACAGTAAAAACCTTGTCTCAACAGCCACTAGAAATTCCCTCCACCTTCATTTACACAGTGTTCATAAGGCTAGGAAGTGTTTGGCTTGTATTAATAAGTCATTTCTGGCAAACTTGCTTTACCTCTTAGTAAACTGGCAAAACACCATTGATATATAAGGTTATGATATACTTTTCATCAGTTTTCTAAACACATTCTAGAAGTGGGCAACATTATCAACATGTGGATTAGAAAATAATTTTAAGTGATTTAGCAATGTGTTATTACCTTTCATTTTTACTCCTAGAATGGTTTCTATTCAGTGAATTTAAAAAAAAAATCATATCCACTAGAAGGGAATGTTGCTTGCATGATAGAAAGCTGATTTACTGAGATAGATAAAGAATTAGTCTCATCATTACAAGCTACCAGTTAACCATTGCCATCTAATGCTGGAAAACATGAAGTTCACAGCCAGGTGTTTCAACTGCTCTGGTTACTCAACGCACTCAATTTGTTGAGGTTGAGAAGAACTGCAGTTTTTTTTAATTCTACTGGTTTTGTTCATAGGTTTTAATAAAAGCCTACTTTACCAAATCACGTGTACAATGTTTCTCTAAAACAATTAATTGTAGATTCCAGAACATATAAGGACTGCTTTACTATGTAAAGGGGCAGGGGAGAGGAGAATAAAAAAAGGAGCATGATACTAAGGAATACATATTGCAGGGTAGTATTTTAAGCCATGAAGACCTTTAAAAATTGACCACTTACCTAGTTCCAAAGTGTCTGAAGGCCAGAGATACGAACTCTTATTACAACAGAAGTTTTCCAATTTCTTCTCCAAAGCCAAAGCTTCTTTCCTCTGTGAGTACCTCCGAATATAGAAATGGCTTGGATTTATAACATGGCTTACCAACACTAATTCTGTCAAACCTGAGTAAGACATAAAACAAGTTATCAAACACCCTCCAAGTGACTCCAACAGGTATCATCAGACATACAATTTGGCTGATGTTGCATTAATCATAACAACATTACCTCAAACAGATTTTAACCTGACAAGTCTGCTCACACTTGTTTCAAACTATTAGCATGTTTGCTTTCTGATGAAATTGCTCTTTTGAACTACCTCCCTCATACTACCCTGCAAAACAAAAGGCTTCTGTCACTGCTCACAAAGTGGTAGCCTGAATTTAAGTAGGTAATTCAGAGTTTGTATTCCAACAGAGAAATAGAAAGCTTCTAGAAAGCAAATTAGAGATTAAGACTGCTACCTTTAAGAATAGGTATAGAGACTTTTGTACGGTTAATCAGCGTTAATGTATGAAGATCAGGGAATGGCCTAAAGCTAGCAAAGAGATGACCCTATGTAAGGCAGTACTTGTGACTAAGCATCCAAATCCTTTGTACTGCAGCTACCTCCATCTACTGGTGATACAAAAGGCAGATTTCTCCTTCTGAAGCTACTCAAAGGTCAGAGGGTTAATGGGTCAGAGGGTTTTAGAAGCCAGCAACTCAATTCTTACAAGAGTATTTTACACCACAAAGCTTCCTGCAAAGGGTGGACATCATAATCTAAATTCAATGTCAGCTGCATGACTGATCAGGGCACACCACACACACAGATCTGCAGCATCCTTTAACACTGCCACCTCTGCGCCTATCTCTGAACTCTTAACAAATCATGGGCAAACGACTAAAGAGAATGGCACCTGAAACCCTCTGAGTAGGTATGTAGGACTGTTCTTCCAAGTTTAGGAAATGCAGCCTCCAGAACAGATGCAAGATCACTCCTGGGCTTTTCTACTGGATAAGATGGTATCTGAATAAAACATCTGAATTACTTCAAAGATTTCACCAATAGGTACACAAACTGTTCTGGATCACCCGTGGTCACCATCTCTGATGATGTGATGAGTCACTTATCTCGTCTTACATGTAAAATCATAAAATCATTATGGTTGGAAAAGACCTCTAACACCCTGAGCACCTCCTGGACACCAGCTTGGTAGGCTCTGCTGGACTCACTCTAATAGGACAGTGATTTTTCAGTACTCCAGTGTCCAGTACTGGACACAGTACTCCAGATTCAGTCCCCCAAGAGCCTAACAGAGGGGAAAGATCCCTCCATGGACCTGTTAGCTACACTCTAACTAGTACAGTCTAGGGAAAACCTGACAAGCTGAGGAACCTAATTGTTACTGACAGCAAACGTAGGACAATGGCCTGGGAGAAGATTCAGTAAGCTGAGAGAACTGATGGAAAAGAATTCTCCAGGAGCCAATGTCAGAAACTCTGAGCGGGACTGCAACAACCACAAGTCAAAAAGAATCATCAAGGAAGATACTGGAACTCATGAGCCCTCTGAGAGAAACTGTGAGCAAGTTTTCACTAAGCTAAACAGGAGGACAAAAAAAAAAAAAAGGTGTTTGCTCAAAGGAACTGAAACAGAGATCATTAAAGAATTTGTATGAGCCAAATGTAACTACAAACACACAACATAATACAAGACACAAAAATAACATCATGCTTGGCAATGGAACATTGAAAGCATCAGGTATTAAAAAACTTGCCTTCCAAATCATCTTCAAGTATTTCTTCTATTATGACATCAGGCATTTCTTCTTGGTCATCGAGGATAAATGTGTCTCGCCCATTATCTTTGCTATATTTGGGAAAAATTTTATTTAAAGACAAATTAATATAATTCAGTCTGTTTCCAGAAAAGCATGAGTCAAAGCAGAGGTTTTATCAAGAACACATCACTATGTTAAGAAAACACCTCAAAAGAGCTGCTAAGAATAAACTGCATTTAGTTTTTGAATACCAAGACAACAAAAACAGTGACATGATCTCTGAAACCTAAAAAGAATTGGCACAGACACAGCACATATTCTCGGGCACAGTTCAACTGCATGAGCTAGCCCTGTTTAGATGATCAGAAAGCACAAGTACAAATACAAACTATTTGACAAAATGTTAATAGTGTACAGATACTCTTCATCCTAATCTGTAAAATTTTCAAATATTAGAGTATGCAATAAGCCTTTCTTAACATAATCAGTTTTATCTACAACAGTCCTCACAGCAACTCTGTTTTCAAGTTTTTGTCAAAGACAAAAAAAATAAAGGGGACTAATAAAATAAAAGCAATTTAGACTGTGAATTGAAAATACCACAATTTCAGTATTCGCTGTTCATTTGAGAGATTTATTTACACTTACATGAAATAATTTTCATATGCTGAAGTCATAAACATCTCTATTACATGTATTATGAACATGCAGACATGGGGACATGGTTTAGGGGTTGCCTTGGCATTGCTAGGTTTACAGGTGGACTGAATGATCTCAAAGGTCTTTTCCAACCTAAGTGATTCTATGACTGTATTATTACATGCCAAGCAAAGTTGAAAATCACTCAGCATAAGAAAAATCTGGACAACTTAAGTGATACAGCAAAACATACTTGGGTGAAACACAACAAAAACCAAAGTGGCAGAACTGAAACACAAATTGGACTAACTGGAACACTGCCCTAAGCATCTAAAGTTTCACTCTGATTCAGTATACTCTAAAAAATTGTATACGCTTATGGAATTCTTAATTTAGTCTCCAATAAATACTTGACCATTAGAAGAACAAGTTACTGTACCTATCCTCTTTTATAAGAAAAATACTTACTTCTCTGTCATTCCCCATTTAATCTTGCCCAAATTTTCCACTGAAGATATAATCTCGTAACTGTTCAGGAACAGGCTCAAGAGAAGAGAACAAGTATTACAGAAGGTGACATGAATATCTAAATCACTCTGACAGTTTGAGATCTATGGTATTTTTCAGAACAGTAAGAGATTAATTACATACTCTGTTTTAATTCTTCCACTCCTATGAACAACAGATTTGGCTGCTCATTTATCTTCACATTCATACTTCAAAATTCTCTTGCCTTTTGCATCCTCCCTCATGCACAAAGTACTGCAACATTCACATACTGTACTCACACCTATACTCAGTTTAGTTCAATAAATTATTCTGCACAGAGAAAAAGAATTTTTTCTTCCTGAATGAAACCATAACTGAAGTCCAAAATGTATGTTTCTGTTTATTGTTACACTAATAACTATTTTCTTGATCAATGAAAAGTGGCAAAGCCTTTACATTTAGGTTAGGAGAACTGTAAATATAATTTCAATCAAATCCTTCGCTTTGCTGTCCAGTTTTAAAAACTGACAGTTTATAAAAACTGAAGTGTAAATAGTATTGAACAGCCATCTGTGCTTCTCTCCCACTGCCCCTTCAGGAACACACTGCACCTACTCTTTGTTCTACAACATTTTATGTCTCCAGAATGTGCCTCAAATTCTGTGCACCTCCTAGTTGTGATTTTTAACGCCTCTGGTGTTATTTTGGAGCGGCACAAGGTATGCAAGACCTTTACATTCATCCTTCATCAGGTCCCCCGTTTGGCTGAAGTTCTTAAAAAGTTAACCAATGCAGAAAGATGAGATTTTGTAGTGTTTTAGTTTTCTTCTAAGTTGGGACAGTTTGCCATTGTGCATTTAAATAGGCTTCTGTGAAATTCTGATTCAATGACATTGTGTTCAAAGTAGTGACTTGGTACATAAGGCCTAATGGTAAAGGACCATTTTCAAGACTGCTTTATCCATATTCTAACTGAAGAACTCAACTCATGTGACAGGAGTCATCTTAATTTTTGTCTAGCATTGAAAAAACCTTCCCAGGGAAGTGGTTGAGTCACCATCCCTGGAAACATTTGGCTGAGAGAGTGGGGGATCTTCAGCCTGGAGAGGAGAAGGCATTGGGGAAGACCTTATAGCACCTTCCAGAAGGAATCACACACAGATTTTCTGATACAGGCTGTTGCACTCAGACAAGGATAACTGTTTTAAACTAAGAGAACATAGATTCATACTAGACGTAAATTTTTTTACAGCAAGAGTGGGGAAACACCGGAACAGGTTGCCCAGAGAGGTGGTAGATGCCACATCCCTGGAAAGGTTCAAGGTCAAGAGGGATGGGGCTCTGAGCAACCTGATCTCATTCAGGATGTCCTTGTTTGCTGGAAGATGTTTGGACTACATGACCTTTAAAAGGCCTCTTCCAACCCAAACCACTGTGTGATTTAAAAGACATGTAGACCTTATACTTAGGAACACAGTAAAGGTGAACTTGGTAGTGGTTAGGTTAATGGTTGGACTCAGTGATTTAGGTGTCTTTTCCAGCCTAAATGATTCTAGGATTGTATAACTGCTCATGCATGCAAGTGATCAACTTTGAGCAACATTTGCCTGTGCCAGTCAGAATCTGATGGCACACCCTCACTGTATTCCCCAGAGTGATTCCACATCCTGACTTATAACAGGATCCCAAAAATGTTCCAAACTAGCACCATCTTTATTCTTCACTGTTTGCAAATGTGGTCTTTACTGCAGCACTCTGACCAGCCTTATGATCAAAAGCTGCATAAGGTCAGGTGTACCACAGTTATGACCTATTTTCTTACTCACTTCTGGAACAGAAATATCTGTCACTTCCAATGAGTGCTGCATGGCAACCGGGATTTTCCACAAATTTCTTCAGACATCAGTACCCCAAAAAACATATAAATGTTTCCTAAAGGTCAGAAACTGAGTACTTAAAAAAAAAATTAAGCCATTATTCCCCCAATTTATTTCTACTTATAATGAAAGGAGAAAGTTTTTTTAAAGTGGCAGAAGTCTGTCAAGAATTTTTAAAATGCATGTCTATTTGTTTACAGGGCAGCAAATCACATGTGCTTTCTCCCTGATGCCTCAGATGAAGGCTATTGCGTATTGTTAGTTAGGAGTTTATACTGATGTCTGAAGTAGTAGCTTTTCAGTAAACTGCAACTGAAGAAGTTCAATTTCTGCTGTTTAACTGTTGCATGAACAGTTTTTGTAATTAGGATAACTGGAGCATCCTTTTGCCCCCCAATATATCTCCTGCTTCAGTCATTTACCTCGAAAATATTTTTTCCTTCAAACTCTTCACTCTTGAGAGCTCAGCCTCAACTGGCAACTTTAAGTCATAAATAACCTGAAATTATGAAATACAATCTTAGGTTCCATTACACAGAAAACAGATTACACAGATTCTCATGACCTACAACATGACGAAGTCAGAACATGACACCTTTAATTTTATGGAAAAAACCCCAAGAGTTTAGCTGATAGCCAACTCTCCAATAGATCTTCTTACCTTGCCAAGAATTAATGGCTGGTATGCTGTAATGTTAGCATGTAAACAGAAGTAGAAATCAGACACTCCTTTTGTTTCAACGGGAAGAAAGTGATTTCTAAGTAAGAAGACAGGCCTATGGGAGGACAGTGGCAGGTGCCAGTTCAAAAAAAAAAAAAAAATCACACTGGTTAAGATGGAAGAAATGATGGGAAAGAAAAAAAAGGAGGGATTAGACTTCTGGGTTAGGTGAGAGACTCACTTTCTTCACATGGAAAGTGATGAATGGATGCAGGGCGAGTGACTTTGAAAAGCACACTTCTTCAAAGAATAATGAGACAAATTATTCATTCTTTCTCTCAACACAAGAGCTATAAAGGCTGCAAATTAAATAACTGTGTGGCACATTTTGAAAGAACAGAGGGAGTTATTTCATATATACCTCATTTTAAATAGTAAAATGTGAATCTCACTGCCATGACATATGAACACATACATATAACAAAACGCATATGTGAACACACCCATGCACACTGCCACAAGCTTTACAAAGGCATTCAAGGAGGTATTGCACAAGCTTATGACAGAAGGTGATGATGTTTATTCAGTGTAGTGATCCTGATGTATCCTAGAGATTCTAAGATTGTTAACCTTCAACTTCCCATACTCACTAAATGCTCGGTTTCTCAGATGCTTCCCCAAGCATCTTCTCCTCTCTGTTGTCAGAGACAGGAGACTTCACAGGATGGATCTTTGGTCTGATACAGCATGGTAGGTAGCATGGGCTTCTATGAACAGTAGATATGATGGGAAGGAAGAATGAAAGTAAAGGCCTGGGACCAAGAAGATCAGGAAAGTGTGGCTATTAATTCTGGAGTAGTTCTCTGAGAAGGTTTGAGAGCTCTGGAATGGAAAAGGTTTGAGAGACTTCTGAACTGATGAAAACATCACCCTTTCACTGATCAGTACTGTGTCACAGTTTGCCTGTCCTTCCCCTCCATCTACTGTTTCAGACAGCAAGCTCTTCAAGACAAGAACCACCTTTTTTTGCATCACATCAGTCACCAGATGTGTAAAAGTGGAGTAAGAATACAATACTGCAAAAACATCAGTACTAAAGTCAGCAAATCGAGAACACAGATACTTTCAATCCAATTTTGAATGTATTCCTTGAAAATAAATTATTTCACAGTACAAGAATGTAAGTACCTGAGCGAGATCACAACAGTTTCTTAGAGAATGTGAGAGTTTTAATTCCTTCACAGTCCTAATGGCACCAATCAAGTGCTTTTTCTTCTCTTCAATGACCTCTTTAGCTTTTGCAATACTAGCACTGTAGTCGTTGATGTTCTCCATCAATTCTGCAAACAATTTCCTTTTCCTGTATTAAAAACATTACTTTTCAGAATTTAATATGCACTCAGCTGTACAGATTCAAATGAACTGTAACACACAACTACCAGTCACACCACAACACAAAGTGGATACATCTCACACATCCGATCCTCTTCCCCAAACAGTGGAAAGCAGAAGCATGGCAAACACACTCCACAACGGGAGGAACAACAGAAGTTAGAGTTCACACTGAAAAGTCACTTTTCTAGAGAAATATTTTTTTATCAAATGTCAGAAGCACTCTCCCATTTAAGCCTCCTGATATTTCCAAACGCATTGAGCTGAAAACTAAACAACTGGATTTTACAATTCAGTCCATTAAGATACCAGATCCCCTGCTAGGAGGCCCTTCTTGTAACCTAAGCTTTGATGTCAAAGCTTCCTTAAATCTGAAGACAAATATTTTTGAAAACAAAGAAATGAAGTGTCCTTAGGCTTCTATCAGCTTGAAAATTTGCAGAAAGTGAATTGAAAAAACCAAAGTTATTCCTGCTGTTAAACTGGTCCTCCACTAATGACAGTATTAAAAAACCTTCAAAAATTGAGCTTTTTAAGAAAATTAACATTATGACTATTTTTTCTTAAAGAGTAGAGTCTGCATAAGTTAGTGTTTTCCAACCATGCAAACCAGCTCCAAGATGCCACAACGAAAGGGCAAAAAATACTGTGCAAAAATTAAACCCAGGTATTATGAAATAATGGTACGAGAGACTAAAATTTTAAGAATTCTTCTACTTGAATTAGAAACAGGTTCTTGATAAAAGTAGCTCACCCATGCCAAACTACAAAACTAGATTACTACCTTGAGAGGAGAGTAATAAGTTCATCAAGAGTTCTATCTGCAGCTTCTGTAACTCTGTCTCTTTCGTGCTTCACTTTCAACTCCAAGCATTCCAGCATCTGTTTTGTTCAATATGATAAAACATGCATTTATTATGTCATTATTCATGATTTTACTCTCACATGACTTTTTTTAAAATTCAGGACAGAAACAATGAATAGTAAGATGGTGATTAATACTCCACAGAAAGAGTGACACTTAAACCACTTACAGCTCATTACAGCCCCTTGTTTTCTCTAATTTCAAGTCAGCTGGCACTGTTTGGAACCTCCTCAACTAAAGCCTTCAGGTCTATGAGGCAAGAAACAGGTAGATCTTGGGCCCACTGCCTCACTTTCCTTATTTGACATTCAAGCATAGCACCATGCACAGATAACTAGCACGCTGAGATTTCTACTGTTTTTTAAAACCCACTGTGAGCATAAAGTGAAAATAAAACAAAAAATTCCTCCTCTGGCTAAACATCAGTTTTGTCACTATAGTTACATTTAAAGAAAAGACTATGGAAAAAGATATGCAACACTGCTTTGCCAATTCCAATCTTTGTTGAAAAGCTGTTGCAAGACCACTCTTGTACCCATGAGTTATTATATTAGAGCTGCTGAAATAGTACATTTTTACAAGATACTATTAGTATATCAGTATGAATTCAATATGGCTTTGCTTAACAGACAGACTGGCCACTGCAATGAAGTAAGTTAGAAAGGGAATGGAGAAAAGCTTTAAAGCATGATTACTAGAACTAAGCTTTTGAATCATTAAATACTTATATACCCGTGTATCTTACAATACAAATAAAATGTAAGTAAGTGGCAAACACAGAACTGCAAGTTTTGCTACAGCACATTTAAAAAGAGTTAAAGTTTAAATAATTATCATTGATGAAGCTCAAAAGTGATTTTCACCCACCTTGTCTGCTTCATGGAAGTGGCCAAGATTACAAACAGCTATGCACAAAGCTTCCTCAATATCTTGTCCAATGTTGTTCTCCTGAGGAAAAATTTGCTAATGAACACAAAGTTGCTTGTACGACTAAAAGACAAGATGGTTTGTAACCATTTGCCATTTTGATAGAGGCAACTGTGGGTGACTGATGCATGTTAGTACTCTGAGCAGGTCTATAGTGGCCAACAGGCCCAAAATACTTAGCTCACCTGAATTTCACTGAGAACATCTACACTGTAGTATTTATGGAACACATTCTAGAATTGTGTTTTAAAATACACACAGTTTACTTGCACACACACATACACAAAATGACAAGTACATGAAGGAAAAGCAAAATAAAATTACTAATGCAGAGGAAAGAAAACATGGAAGACTGAAGAATGCGAATACTGCAGCCTAGAAAAAAGTATAATGTTTAGGAATATCATTTGGGGAAAAAAACCAACCCAAAAACATAGTAAGCTCCCAGTATTAGGCTGATGCAAGACAACCATTTTCAAACTTTAATGGGCACTATAAGAAAACCACCTAAGAAACCATGACAGCCATTTGCACACTATGATTCTTTCAAGGTCAGCATACAGGACAACATCCACGGAACAAAACGTGACTGGCATTGGATGTATCATTTGTTTCCGGTTTACTCTGTCATATTAAAATATCCACAACATTAGCTCCCCTGCCTAAAACTTCACAAACCTCATTCAGAAAGATCAGGTTAGGAAATTTAATAGAATGTTTAAAGACAGATCCCTTTGTTCAACAACCTTTTTGCCCTGAATTATTGCCCAAAGGAGGTAGGTGTGAGTCTTGCAGCACTAAAAAAGAAGTACCAAATCCAATACTGTAAAGCCTGGGATGTCATAAGAAAAGCTAAACTCAAAATACATATTTTCACAGTCAGATGAGTAGAACTAATACTCTTCAGCTAGGATCCCATTCAGAGATTTGAGCTGCACTCATTTTGTCAAGTTATTTTAACACTGTAGCCGCACATCAGTTCGATGATAAGATGGAATAACAGCACATAACTATTAAAGGCTGCACGGGTTTGTGTTTTAAGAAGTACAGTATTAACCATGCATATACAAATACAATAAGTGAGAATATAAGGAAATTCTGTGTTAACACACCATGTCAGCTGATGGAGTTAGAGCTGGTTCATCCTTCAGCCCACCATTTGAAGAGAACAGGTGATGAACATTTTTCTCTTCAGTATTGTGACTGAACGGCCTGCAAACCAAAATCTTTTAAGGAAAAAAACCCATGCATTTTAAATAAAATATCAAACTTTGTACAAGTACTTTATATATGTATTTCAAAATTTATTATTAAATGCATTCACACCTGTTTTAGAAACAGTTGAATTCACACTGATATGCAGCAGATACCTCACTTTTCAAAAAATCTGCTTTCTACTAGAATCCTCTTAGAAACAACTATTTTTCATTTTACAATTTTTGCAAGGCTTAATAAAACCTTAATAGTTAGCAGTGATTCTTATCCTCACTGAGTAAATGCACGTCTATTAACATTCCAGGATTAATTTTTCATTTGTTGCCCAAACCTTTTCTTTTCAGACAGTGATTGTGCTGTTAAAATCTTTAGAACACACAACAGATGATATCAAAACCACCTACTGGCGACCTGTTAGGAAGGCTATTAAATTTAGCTGTATGATCATCCATGCTTGCTCTTCTGCAACAGCTGACAAGACTTTCACAAAAAAACAAAAGCAGCCTCATTCCAGGAAGGAAGCATTTGTTGTTCTTCCTGTGTTTATTTTGTTCCTTTTGACAAACTAAGAAGATCTCAAGAGCACTGCTGCAGAGATCAACAATCATATATGAAATCTTGAGTTTCTATTCCACTTCGGGCAAGGTTAGCAATGCACACTACATGTGCCAAACTCAGAAGATAAATTTCCTACATCTTCCTTCCAGAACAGGCCCTTTATGTAACAGATCTGAAGGAATTATCCGGGACTATCCTCCATTGTACAAACATTAATCTCAACAGCAACGGAGGAAAAGACATCCAGTTTAAAGACTTCTTTGAGGTTCACCTCGACTAGACAAATAAGCAAGTGAATGTAATTTAGATATGAGGACACCGCAGAACATTGATGGCGTCGATCTTTATATAATTGTGACTGGTTACCTAAGCAGAAGGTGCAGTGGGATCAGCAGGGGGAGGGGGAAGGAGACGTTTTAATGGTACAGTCCTTACTACCACGGCCCGGCATTTCTCTCCCATTGAACCCTTATCAATGATTTACCACGGTGCTTAAAGCTTTCACACGTGCTCAAGGCAAACCAACTTGTTTCTTGTTGCCTCTCAATAAAACCGTATTTGTACTCAATGTGCTCCCCCAGCACTAGACAACCACGCTGAGAACACATTAGTAAAGTTTAAAGAACACGCGCACACACACAAAAAAATCAGCCCAACGAAAATGTCTGGAAATGCTTACTTGGTCAAGTCCTCTCCCGGTCTGACACGTAAATACATAAAAAGAGTTTAGTAAAAGTTTACCTTGCTGCTCTTTCTGAGTTGCCACCACACAGCCCAAATTTAAAGTAAGTTCTGGTCTAGATTCAGAGAGAAAAAGGCAGCAAGTTCAAATACAGGGTTATAGCTAAGTCCCAGGAAAAAAAATGTTCTATAAACCTGTTTTCCCGTTCAGTACCCACCCCCGCCCCTCATTTCAGTTAGACCAAGCTTCAAAACAAGAGCTATTAAATAGTGAGATCTAAGAAGCTCTAAGGAAAATGCTTCCAAGCAGAAATTCTGTGCACCTTTGTAATAAATAAAAAACACTCCTAGTAAACGGAATACCGATTTTCTGTTTGCGCTTAGTATTTTTCCCGCTACTACGCAAAATTTGTAATATTGCATTACTGAACCAGACTCTACAAATTACTTTTGCAATAAAATTTAATTGCAGGGCTTAAATGCCAAAGATTTGACTCATCTGCAGTTTGCAATAAATACTAAATCTGAATTTCATAAGACAAAAAAGTCTGGCAACACTCTAGCTTTTGCATAAATTTAAAGAAAAAGCACTTCATGTTTGTCCAAAATACAAATTTCTGTGAAACAAATGGCATTAGCATGTCATAACACAGACTCACATGCATTTTATTGGTAACACAGACTCATCCTACATTTTATTAAATGTAGAAACAGAAGTATGTTCATAATTCATGTATTACTGGGCAAAGTAATACATGAATTGTATTTTTTTAAAAATCTTTTAAGTCTTTATGTGGGAGCTGACAAAGTGTTCATATGCATCAGTTGCTTTCTCGTACATTGTGTGCAGACAAGAGGGTGGAACACAGCTGGCAACATGGGGCACTAATCAGAATTGTAAAAAAACACCTTCCTAAAGCCAGGCTTCAGACATCTCATGTGCACTACACAACAACACTGCATAATGAGAAATGCTGGGCAAGCAGGTGATCATAAAGTGCAGACCCTTAGCTCAGAGGGCACCTGAGCTGACTTTAATCACACTCAAGATCCTGTAACATCAGTATTCCAACTACATTGACTAGTGAACAGAAAGCTTTAGATCAACTTACTTCTGTAGAAGAGAAACAAAAAAAGTCAGTGTCTTCATCCTTCACGTCACCATGCAATGCTGTAAAAGCAAGTACAGAAAACTTCTGTAGGGCATCCTAATCCATGAGACAAGAGGAATACACGATCACACGAGTAGTCTTCTAGATAGCATTCATCAAGTCAACACGAATCAGACCACTGACTTTTTTACTGACAGAATTTGAAAGCTAGGAATAAAAGTCCAGATAAATAGATAGAAAAGTTATCTGGGAATCACAGGGTTGAGTTGCATGTAATGATCAGGGTATTATCTGCATCATTCGCTGTATTATGTTGCTACTACATTCAGGACAGGATAAACACACATGAGGCAAAAACACAAAAGGAACCACACATTCAAAAAGCGTACCTAAAGTACAGGAAAAAAATTGTTTCATAAAGAATCCATAAATACTATGTATTCAACAAAATCTTGGAGAAAAGTTACTTATGCAGAAAATCCCACAAAAATGAGGGTTTTTTTAGAACAAACTTGTCAATAGTTTTGTCAAGAAAAACAGCAGGAGAGGAAGCAAAAGGTATTGATTGTTCTCCCTAACTACTGGAAATACATCAACTAACCAATGTGTTATTCAAAGGTGGTAGTACATCTACTACCCTTAACAGACCATATAAAATGCAAAATAATAGCGAAGAGTGCATGGAAATAAAAGATCCAAAAGCCTCACCTTCCACATTCAGACCCTTTGACATATGACACAAATCACTGTTTCTCTGATTTGGTTCTGTAAAATCCTCTTCTAGTAGCTTAGGAGATTGCCTTCAGAGATAAAAGTAAAGATTTAAAATCATCAGGGATATCAATAAAAAATGAATTCTGACTTTCAGCTCTCTTAGAACTAAGTTTGCCCACTTTACCAAATGACCTTACCAAGAAGGTGCAGTTAACCAAACACATACACGCATCAAACAACAAAAAATCTGGTATTCTCCAAACTGGAGAGGTACTTTAGCTCTACGATACTGAATGCATCATACATAAAAGTAGTACTACACCTTCTCTGTATGCAGTATTTCAGGTAACTAGAACCAGCACTAATAAATTATTATACAGTCAATTCTAATTACAATAATTCTAGTTATTTAACTAAAACCACACTAAATAGATTTACTGTGATTTAATTACTTGTAAAAGTACATTCATAATGTATAAGTAGCCTATTATGTCGTTATTCAATAAATTGCAACTAAAATGTCTTTTTCCATGAACCTACTACAAATGCTAAAACTTTACACAAACTGTGTATTTTTACTCACATACATTAAAAAAACAGACTCACTTGCAATTTTGCAGAATACAATCATTATTTTCTACATTTTCTTAATTCTATTTTCTGATAAATACACTGTCAGAACTTTTAAAGCCACTAATCTCAAAAACTCACATACCTCACAGCTTTCATTTTTCTTCTGTTAAGTTCTTTATTACTGTCATCCAACAAGTAGAATTCTTTCTTTCTATTCATGGCGTCTGACTTTGGGGGAAAGAAAAATGACAAATTCTCTACAACATAACCCAGTTCATCACTTGAGCCAACATCACAGATTCACATCACTTGGCAAGGTACAAAACCAAAGAGAGGGACACAACGATCACAAAGGCTAGCTTTTCCTCGAGAAACAAGTCTTTCAAACGCAACAGTGCAACAGAAGAGCGATCTGCCTTGCATTACCCAGCTCCTCCACCCTAACCTTACCATTCCTGGTGTTCAAGCCTCCTTCCCCAGCACGTATGCTCCAAAGGATAACTTCTTACTGCAGCATCTCCCTGCTGTAGAATCACACCCTGCTCGCAATCCACCACGTCTGCTAACCCCGACTCCTTTCCTTAAGGACTGCTATCTGGCCACCTGGGTTTCCCTTCTAGATTTACTTATACCCCGCAACTTCACTGTCTTCACCTGCCCTGTTCTCTTGTCCTACCCTCTTTTCCTTCTTTCACACCCTTTCCGCTTTTGGTTTTTTTTTTTCAGTTTTTTGTTTCTTTTTGTTTGTTTGTTTGTTGTTCTACTCGGCGAGAGGTGCTCTTTCCCGCTCCCGGTTCAGGCGCCCTGCGGAGCGCTCCCGCAGTTGCCCGGCGGAGCAGGACGTACCGCGCAAGGACGCTCCGAGCCGGCCGGGCCGGGGCTGCGCCGCTCCCGGCTGAGCGCAGTCAGCGAACAGGCGACCCCGCCCCTCACGCTGCCTCACGGAAACCCCCGCGCGCCAAAGCAGCCGCCCAATCGGGAGCCTTTTCAGCGCCGCCGCAGCCAATCAGGGCCGGGCGAGAGGGGAAGCGCGGCTCTTAATGGAGGCGCCGCCCGGCGTGGTCGCTCGGTGTTGTGCTGTGGGAGCAGAGGGCTTCCCTGAGAGGGAGTGTGTTTCTTGGGCGCAGTGGTGTTAAGTGCAGCCAGCAACCTAGTGCCACGCAGCCGCTCACTCACTCCACCGCCAGAGGGATCGGGTAGAGAATCGGGAGGGGGAAAACGAGAAAACTCGTGCGTTTATATGCAGTTTAACAGGGAAAGCAAAACACGTGCACACAAGCAAGGCAATTAATTCAGTGCTTCCCAGGGGCAGGCAGGTGTTCAGCCATCTCCAGGAGAGCATGGCCTCGTGACATGCAGTGTTTGCTTAGGAAGACAAATGCCAGCACTCCAAACGATCGTCCTTCTTTTTTCCACTTTAAATACTGAGTATAATGTCATACTGTGTGGAATATCCCTTTGGTCAATTGGGGTCATCTGTTCTTGCTGTGTCTCCTCCCCAGTCTCCTTGCCAGCGTGGCAATACAAAAAGCACAAAAGGCCTCAACTCTGTCTAAACACTGCTCAGCCATAACAAAAACATTTCTATATTATTAGCTCGGTTCAGCACAAATCCAAAACAGCGCCATGCCAGCCATACTGGTGAAGGAAATCAACTCTACCTCAGCCAAAACCAGCACACTGGGCTAAAAGCCATTAAGTTCATGCTTTGGGCTTACTTTATTCTACGTGCATTTCCATTACTTGCAGAATAAGTAAGAGATGGTTTTGGAGTGTTTTACCACTTGTGTTTTGGTCGTTGTAAATGTAGCATGATACTCTCTAGCTATCTGTTTAATCACTTAGTAAAAAACGGCTAAGTTTTAAAACTAGAAATACATGGATTTTCCCTTGTTGATATCCAGGTGTTAGAAAGATAAATTTCTTGTCGATAGAATTGCCTTGTTAAGGCTGAGGGTTTGACACACTTCAAGGATCTCAGACCCAGGAGAAGGTTAACAAAGCTTGGGGAGAAGGATGTACCACTGACAAGTGGACATAGGGAATGCAGAATTCAGAAGCCACAAGGACATTTGGCAGAACTCCTCAAAAAAGGAAGAAACTAATAAAGCCAACTCAGCAACTGTGCAGGAATCAGCTGCAACTGGGAAAAGCATAATTCCAGTAGGGGGAGATTTCGACCATGACTCAGTGCCCACCAACTCAGCAAACCCACCAACTCAAGAGAAGAGAGTGACTGAGCATGTGGACTAATGGGCATGAGAAGAATGATTTAACCAGTAGAAGGTAGAATGCTAATCAGTAACAATGATGTAGCTTGAAGCCGATAAACCCTGATTTCTTTCTTTGCTGAAATGTATAAATGATGTAAAGTTTTTATGATTGACAGCCTTTTGTGGGCTACCACTCAGCTTCCTGCTTTGTGCAGACTAGAATAAAGAAATAGAAATACCTCATCTTGGTGTGTAAATTGTTGCTACACTTCAGGCAGCAAGCCTATATTTAGACACACTGCAACTTTTAGACCCATGCCAACTCATGAACTAGACCAGCTTTCCAAGAAACAAGTTTACTAACAAAACCCAGTTTATTCATGTTTTTGCACTTTTTACGCAGTAATGCTAGGATCTACTTTGCATCTATAATTTTAAATGTACTAAGTGAGTGTTTATTACATGTTTATTGACTCAGATAACAAGGTAGAGTTTGACAGGTTACACAAACCCTGCTCAAGGTTTTCTTAATAGCAGGGAGTACTGTAGTTGGTGTGGCCAAGGCAAACAGTCACTGCGAAGAAAAGAGCCAAAAGAGGAGAGTCCTGTCTGCTGAAAAGGCAGGAGAAGAATTTCAGGCGTAATAGGTAAGAAAGCATGAAGAAAATAGGAGTAAAGTTTAAAAATTATGCAATTTTATGGAGCTAGGCCCTCATCTACTTTTTGGTAAAACACCCAAATCAGACAAACTTGCATTGGTTTTGTTTATCTACACTTGAATGTGCCTGCTTTGTTTGTGAGGGCTGGAACTTTCCAGACCTTATCCTCATACTGATTCAGCGTGTAAATAATGTACCTCAGAAAGGAACAAATGAACCATCTCTCTCTGTCCTATAAGAGCTAAACCTCCGTCTCCTTATTCTGTTAATATCAGTCTTCTTTCCTCTCAGATTCTCCAACCAGTTTTTGCAATGAAGAAATTTTTTCAAAATGTATTTAGCTTTGGAAATTGCTTCTTTTACTTCCAAGTTGACGAAAGGCTTATGCATCCAAAATTTTGTCTTAATCTTCCTTATTCTGTGTTAATTCCCCCGTAAAATTTAACTCATAAACAGTTTCTTAGGAACATAATGAGTACAGCCGAGGGGTAGAATGTGGGGTGGTTGATGGCAGACCTGTTGTGGATGTAGCAGGGAAAGGGAAATGATAGGAAGGTTTGTCTCGGTTAGAGTTCTGAATGTGATTTTAAACGTTACCGATGTTTCTTAATTTTATGTGGTGCTGTTCGAAGTGCAAGGCTGTGTGAAAGCCGGTGTGTCTCATGTGAGTCCCCACGAGGTGGCAGCATGGCCTAACCCTGGGTGGGCCTCAGCCGCGGCACCAGCTTTGGACGTGGTAAAAACGGCATTTGAAAGATACTGCTGAACAGAGGGGTGTCTTTTGTGTGAGCGCTGCCGTTATATTTTAAAATCGTGGTCAAATGCAGTTTGAAAACATGTGCTGGATTACAACGACCCCCACGCAGCGCTGCAGGCTGGGGGAAGAGTGGCTTGAAAAGCTGCTCGAGGAAAATGACCTGGGGGTGCTGAACATGAGCCAGCAGTGCCCAGGTGGCCAAGAAAGACAATGACATCCTGGGCGGTATCAGCAATAGTGTGGCCAGCAGGACCAGGGCAGTGATTGTTCCTCTGTACTCGACCCCGGTGAGGCCACGCCTTGAATCCTGTGTTCAGTTGTGGGCCCCTCATGACAAGGAAGACATCGAGATGCTGGAGCGTATCCAGAGAAGGGCAGCAGAGCTGGGGAAGGGTCTGGAGCACGAGTTTTATGAGGAGTGGCTGAGGGAGCTGGGGGTGTTTGTCCTGGAGAAAAGGAGGTTCAGGGGGCACCTCATTGCTCTCTGCAACTACCTGAAAGGAGGTTGTAGCCAGGTGCAGTTGATGATCTTAGAGGTCTTTTCCAATCTAAAAGGTTCTGTGATTCTAGTCTATGATTCCATATTTTCTTGATACTCTTTCCAGGCAGCTCTTATTTCTTCAAATGCGTAATGCATCATCATTTCTCATTGTCTGTATCTCGTCTTTTGTCAGCAAGAATTTCTGCTTTCAAAATTCAGTTACTAAATGCACTAAAACTGGCCAGGTGTGGGTTTGGTTTTTGTTTGTTTTTTGTTTTTTTAATTTAGATGATGGATTCTCCAAATGTGTATCTTGGTTATTTGATATGTCATCACTATTGGATTTTTTTTTTCCTGTAGTAGGGCTGTGCTAAGCAGAAAAAGGGTTTTCCCTGAAATGCTGCGTGACGGCTTACGTGTGTGTTTGGAAAAGGAAAGATACCTGTTACGTTACTGCGGGTGGGGCCAAATGCTACAATTCACAAAAGTTTGTAGGCAGGGGTTGTGCAGATGCATTGGAAATATGATTCCATTAATTACATGGCATTAACAACTGGAAGTTTACATGTTAGACAAGTAATTTCAAGACTGTGGTGGTCTAAAAGAGAGACACTGATACCTGAGGGAAATGTACTTAATCTGCTCGCCCACAGTTTCTGGCTCATAATACTTATAATTATTTTCTGAAGTATCACAGATTTAGGTTACTTACACTATGAAAGAGATTAAACTTCAAGATGATCAGGTTTTTTGTTAGCCAGGATGTACATGTTTGTGATTTCTAGAGTTACCCAATGTGCAACATTTCTGCTCTAACACTACAGCTGGTATTTTCTTCAGTGAAATTTCTATCATTATAAATAGTTAATTTTTACAGCTGTAGTAAATGGCAACACACTCAAAAATTGAAAGTTATTGCTTACTCATCTTCAGTTAATACATTGCTTTTATCACTGTGGCTAAAATGACTTTTTATGACTAGTTAAAGTTGATCTAAACCAGTGCTGTTGCTGAAAAGGTAGGTTTTGCTTTTTTCTCATCCCAGGTGTGTGTTCACCCTTTTCTTGTATTGCCACTAGTGTTTCTGGTGCCATACAGTGAGCTGGATGTATAGGTTGCTGTTGAGTAACCGCTTAGTTCCCTCATAATTCATACTGAGAGCCTTCGACCCTTGCATTTAACAGTGCAGTCAGTGGCTGTTCTTACATGGGCTTAGTAGTACCAGTACCCAAAAACCATTTAGTAGTGGTTATTGGGTGCTTATATTCAGTAACTATTGTTTATCTAGTTTTCTATGAACAAAATTATTTGCAAAGTACGCCAGACACTTTCTTCTCATCCACCCTGTTGGTTAAAACAAACAAAAAAATCTGTAAATGTAATGGTGGACAGTTTTGGTCCTAGGTACTTCTGTGGCACTGGTACTGAACTCACACTGATTCTTATCTCTAGAGAATCTTTTTTTTTCTCTCTTAGGCACAGTGTAGGAAATCTGCTGAGTCTGTTTTCAGATATGTTAATAGTAAAAATATGACATGAAAATTCATAGGGATAAGAGTGTTTAGTTGAAAGTATTATTGTGACTTTTGATAAGACACCTTTAATGCTTGAATCAAGCTTTCATCCTTTAAAATTCCCCCCCAAGTTTTTTACTGTAAGCATAACACAGTACTTTTTGATCTAAATTCCATCCCTATTTATCATGTAGGGAAGTAGCAGTCAGAGTTAGCCTTCTCCATTGTGCTCAGCTGCTGAATCCGGAAGCCTGACAGAAGTGAGACTGTAGAAGCACCATCTCTCCAGGTCCAGTAGTGAGGTGTGTGTATCCCCAATTTTAATTTACTCTTGAAAAGACTACAGTGCACCTTGGTTACATAGTATAAGTAGGGATCTCTGGAAATAAAAACTTATTAAACAAACAGAAAATCTTTTCCTGAACTTAGCTTTCAATCTCTGGAACTCAGTATGTCTGTAGCAAGGCACAGATTTGGGCTCCAGTGCAGATTGCTGTATCCTGTGGGATCTGACTGAAGCCTCTGTGTGGGCACTGAAGTTTGTTTGGGGGGTCTTTCAATTACATTTGTGTGTATGGAGAGGTATAAAAGATGTTGAAATTTTTTCACAGATCAGCCACTGTTAAGTCTCACTGTTAAGTCTAGGCAAACCAAGCTTTCTCTTTTGTTCTTTAGATCTTTAAGAGGCTTGGTTTCACAGCAAAAATCCTGTCTGAAATTATTGATGAATTATTCTTTCCTGTCTAGATTTTTAGAGCATAAATTATTGCTTAGTTGGTATGGGGGAGGGAGGGGGCGGGGGAAGTCTAGGTTTTTAGGATCTAAACACATAGCTAAGAGGAACGTGCTGGTGAGCAGGCTTGTTATTTGTTTTTAGCCTATCATATAATGTAACTTTAGGGTCATCCTTTATTGCTTAAGCAATTTCAAAACGCAGCTTCAAAAATACTAAAGGTTCATGGAGCCTTCAGGAGACTAGCAGTATTTGAATAACATGTGAACCCAACATTGACAAATGGTAAGCAATGCATTTTGGAAGGCAGTATTTCAGCTGCATACATGCTTGTGTAGTCCAGAATTACTATAAACTTTCCAGGAAAAAATCAGAATGGCTCTCTGTGCCACTGCTTTCAGAAACCGAATGAGATGATAGGCAAAGTTTATAGTGATTCCATAGTCTGTGGAATATAACATTGCAGAAGATAATGAAATACACTATGCTGCCAAGGCTGCATGTAGTTTTGACCACCGTATTTCTGCTCATGAATAGAAAGAACTGCTCCAGCTATGTTTATGGAGTTGGTTTGCAAGAGAGTGAAGACATGGTAACGTGGGGAACCAGGCTCCTTGGTAAACTTTACAGTGCACACTGACGCTCATAGTGTCATCTTCTCCTGTTAATGCTCTCAGAACTATTTGAATCCAAGGTAGTTATGTGCATATTGCATCTGCATCCTTCATTGTAGTATGTTTATTATTGAGAGACAAAGATGAAAATTTGCCTGTCACAAGTGGAGGTGGTGGAAGCAAAGGCTTAGGAAGAGCATAACCACTCTGGAAAACAGGCATGGCCTCTTGTATCCATAGAGTGCATATGGAAAACGTGCTGAAGGAGCGTTTGGTTCATCACCTACATTGAGCCTTTGAATGCAAAGGTTATGGGTAGTCAGAATGTCTCACCTGAAATGGACATTTCTTCTCTCAGTTCTCCTGTGGGGTGTTTCTAAGCCAACAGCTATGCACTGTGGGCCCTGCTGGAAGGTGGGATAAATGCAGTGATCTTTTCCTATGATAAAGAGTACTCCCATCAAATTATGTTTTTGTTAAGAAACAAATTTATTAGAAGATTTTTTTAATCACCTATGTGAGATGAAAGTAATGAGATCAGCAGTACCCTTTCAGTGCCTGTACACAAAGTTTCAGCAGTTCAAGATGCAAATATGCAATGAGGTTCCCTTCACAGCAGAGTGTTGCAAATATGATTTCCCATGTGTGTCTGTATAAACCTCCCAGCATCCTCCTGAACTGCTCAGGTTTGGTGTCCCTTACTGGACCTCTGTGTAAGACACAACCACTAACTTCTTCATTTTTTATAACCAATGTGTAAGAAAATTGTTGATTTCTTAAGAAGGCATTTAGAGGACTTACTAGTTAGAATTCATAATGCATTGAAAATGGATATTGATGAAGGAAGAGTATGGATTATTTCTGCAGTTCATAAGGCTTTGTGTGATGGTTATGAGCTTGGATATTGAGACTGCTGAAATGACAGTTTAGTACCATATTCCTCCACTAACTCCTTGTATGATCTTGAGCTAGTTAGTTACTTGATCATCAATTCCCCTTGTGTACTTTGGTTATTTTGTAATGTTTTCTCCAAAACGGAAGACAAAGGAGTTGGAAAAGCTATTAGGATGAAAAATATCACATACTATTGGTTCTGAATTATGTTGCTTTACCGATAAAAGTGATGCTGCTTATAAAGAACAGGATTACCACCCTGTGGCACATCCATTCCAATACCTGTCATTGTAATTACTATCAAATTAATTCTGCCTATTCTAGGAAAAATAAAGTATTTTACTGGAAGGTACTCTGTGTCTTAAGGTTTTTGTGTTATTCATGCATAAAGAAAAAGGAATGAAATCAGTGACAAATGGAGAATCTAAATTTGAAGTGACTGCTAAGTGAATGGGACACATTCTCAGGACTGTGAGTGTTCTAATTTTCAGTCTACACAAGGTGTAATATTAAAAGTCCAAGAAACACTGTACTTGTGATTTCATGGAAAGATATGATTGTATGCCTATTCTACCTGCTATTCCTAAAAATTATCTTTGTATTGTTCATTTTTTTGGGGGTGTACATCTGCTATTTGAGAGAGTGTGAAGCATTGCTGCTGTTTATATAGCATATGACCATTAATATACCCAGAGCTTTTGTGGAGTAAAAAAAAAAAAAACCACAAAAAACCCCCGCTGTATTTTAAGTCTCACTTCCTTTCAAAATACAAGAAAATGTAATGAACAGAAAGTCTTTTTGTTTACTTTGGCTGGTATAGCTGTCTGCTTCACGTTTCGTGTACTTATCTGTTTTTCTGATTTTTTTTTTCTGGAATACTAATGGAAATGTCTGTTTAAAAACTTCTATTGATGAAAAAGCTATTTTTTAGTACGTTCATATAATACTGAGCATAAAATTGAAGTTGATAATCACACGTAAGGAAAAATTGCTCCAAATCACTTCCAGGAGAATACACATTTGTTCTTTGTGTTTGAAGGTAAAAATCACTGTGAATAATTAGAAACACACAGAGATTTCTGTAAGAAAAGGCTATAACTCTTAGAATGGGTGTCACTGATGGGCAGAGTACAGGATAGAGTATTCTGTAAGAACATGAACAGGCACAATTGTTCGTTCCTTCTAAGAAACATAAGAGCCAGAAGGCACCTGATGAAATGATAAAATGACAGACATATTAAGGAAGAAGCACTTTTGAAAACAATCCATAATTTAACACTAAAAACTACTTACTAAAGGATTATAAATGTATTAAAATATGATCAGTCAATTTTATGGTCCATGAATTAGACCATAAATTAGTAGTTAAATTAGTAGTTAAAAAGTGGTTAAAAAGGATGGTGCACACATGGTCTATTAGTCTAGACTCTGTTAGTCTTTCAGGACTCAAGCAAGAGACTTTACTAGGGAAGCACCATTCCATACTGGCCTATTTTTATATGTTTGCTCTAAACACCCACTTATGACCACATCTGGAATTGTCTCTTTGTATGGACCAATATATTTTTGCTTTTGTTTCCATGCTGGTGGATTCTGACCCCAAGAATCTAATAAAGGTTTAATACAGAGTTATTTTGTGTGATTTTGGAGAATCAAATTCAGCCATGGCACAAGATGATTAAGTATACAAACAATAAAATTTTAACATACATATACTTATTTCAGGTGTGTGGTTAGTTTTGAATACATAGCTTAAAGGCATTTGTGACTAGTGCATTTGTGCATTTGTGTTAGCAGTGACTAAGTAGTTATACATCATCTGTTTGATAGCATCACTAAAATACATTTTGAGCTTTGGTGTATTGCCTGGTTGGGTAAACATTCCAGTGAACATATTGGCTAATACATTGACTTTAGCAAAGATGACGCTGTTTGAGTTGAGAATGGGAAAAATCTTCTTTCACATGAAGATGTAATCTTTCCAATACAGGCTGTTGGCTTGCTGATGGAATGCAGTGGGGAATCATGAAGACCAATATGGTAGTTGTTCTGGCACCTTATTTAATTCAGAAAAGAACTTTTTTGTGAATACTTAAAATGTGCCTCAAGTTTGTAGCATTTTAGAGAACATATAATGAAAATTTATGACATATTCTTGATCAAGGGATAAAAAAACTTGAGCATTTTCCAGTGTCTGTCTTCTGTGAAGGAAAGGCTTTGCTGGATTTTCTCTCCGTGTTATTTTCTCAGTTTTTTAAGTCACACTTGTCAGGCTGAAACAATGTGTGGAAGCTCTTCCCTGTAAGTTGCCTATATTCCAGGAATCCCTGGATTTCTAAATGGAAAATGTGAAACCTGTTCTTCTAAACTGAACAACATAGACAGCCAGATTGGAGTGGTAGAGCAGTGACTGGAACGTGGAGAAAAACAAATCCAAAGTTTTCAAGCAGACTTCAGTTAAAATAATGGAAAATTCTAGGATAGACTCAGAAATACTAGAAATTCTTCAGAGTATATTTCCATGTATTTACGAAGTGGAGCTAAGTCACATTCCAGGCAAAGTTGATCAGTTCATCTGTGGTCAGTTGTTTGCAGTCTTTCCAAGCAGGTCATAGGTCTAAAAGTTCTGGACACATGTTTACAATCCCAAATCAAGTTGTTCTTATCCTGGACTTGCTAATGAGTCCAGAAAAGAGCCTACACATTGGTTTGAAAGTGTAGTTGGTTGGTTTTGTGTTTTTTTTTTTTTTTTTTTTTTTTTTTTTTTTCTTTGGGGTTTTGTTTGTTTGTTTTTGTNTTTTTTGTTTCTTTGGGGTTTTGTTTGTTTGTTTTTGTTAGATGCTTTAAAAAAAAATCTATCTCAGGTGGGGTTTTGCATGGAGTTTGCAGTTGAGGAATATCATTAGGTAAGACAGGTTGGCTCAGCAGCTTCTGGATGAGGACTTGGAGGGAGATTACTTGAGAATGTAAAAGATAAGATCTATGGTGTTTGTGATGGTGTAGGTGGGAAGAAAGGACTTAAGGAGAGAAAGCTTGATAAAAAGTGTATTCATCTCTGCCCGAAATAAGTCTACTGAAAATATTACCTAGTTTTATTTGCCTTGTTTTTTGTTTTCTGCTAATGTAGGAGTAGAAACTCTTCTTAGGACTAATAAGAGCCTCTGCGTTTTAGAAGCTAATAAGAGTATTGTATTTTCCAGGCTTCCTGTAGTATTATTTAAAGGTATAGCTTCAAAAGGAGTTCCAAAGCTTATACAGAATACTGTTAAGCTAGTGTTACTTTCCATTATAATGGTTATTTTGATAAGACTGGGAAGAAATGAAGATGGCAAAAGAGGAGCATGACTTCACTGGATTCTTTCTGAAAGATTCTTGAAGACATCACAAGGAAAGGTTTGAAGCATGTTGTGTCTGGCTTACTTTCTCCCCCTTGTCACCCAGCTGAGACCCTCTGAAGAAAACCAGGACCAGAAGAATTCTGAGCAGAAATGACCATGCAGAATAATGTTTTCCAAATGGGGCTGGTTCCCTGCAAGCACTCCACGAGTGCAGTTTCAGCCCTTTTTGAGTCCTACTTATGTATAAACTGACTTGCCTAACCATTAGTTGTGAGTAAGCTGACAAGAATGACGTGGGACCCAGAGAAGTGGAGAATACCAGCTCTCTGCTACTTGTGATGAAGAATTATTATGTCTGCAACCGTAATAGGCATTCTCTATGTCACCTCAAAGGTCAGTTTATAAGCATGTGGATTCCTAAATCTGTGCAACCTGGACATGATTCATCTGACCACCCTCTTGTATTAGTTAAGAGAAGACACTTTTAGAAAGCCAGTCTTTGCATTCTCAGGGAGATGTCTAAAGCAGGATTGATGAATCACGCTTAAAAGTTACTGCTTTTCTCTACTGACTATAAAGGTAACTTAGAGAGACAGCCGAGACACCTACCTTACAACCTTTCACTGAGACGAATTCTGTCCAAATGGTTCTGCTATCTAATAATGTGTCTGGAAAAGTTTTTTCTGCAGTCTGTACAAGTTCTTTTGCATTCTGTCCGTGCACATTAGCCATGTCCTGGGTATGGGATTTATAAATGCTTTCAAGCGTGACTGAGAAAAGACCAAAGTGCAACTGGTTACTACAGACAAAATTTTGAAGCAGTGTGCAGAAGTGCCGAGGGTGCCTGAAATCTCAACCGCTACAAAAAAAAGGAAAGGTTTCATTTTATGCTCACCCAGCAACTGACTTTTCAGAGTTGAATTAATTCAACCCAAATGGTAAAATAATCTGACCACAGGGAGCACACTTACAGGGTATCTTTCTTTTAGCAGAGTAGCTAAAAGAGCATTTTTCAGTCTGCTGTATTAAAGAGACCATCTTCATGCTCCACAAATCATGTGTTTTTATCCACTATGATGGCAGGCTTCAGAATTGTTGTTCTGATATGAGAATTTAAAGAACATTATTTTAAAAAACATTCACCTTATAGCTTTTTTTTTTTTCCCAAAAAATAAAAGGGATTGTGACACTATTACTGATTTCTCTCTTTTGAGTTTATAAAGTAGGACCTATACTGTAAATTTATTTGCAAGTTGTAATTTGGATTAATGTAACAGCAGTTCTAGAAGCATTCAATTAAATTAATAACATTAACTGGAATTACGTGTCAGCTTTTTGCCAGGTTTTGCAAAGATAGTAAAAATTAGTTCAGTCAGCTTGGCTTTTACTTATTTTCTTTGTTTCTTTGTTTCATTGTGTTTTATATTTGTAATTATTACTGTAATTATTTGATAAAGGTTTATGGCAAACAATTAATAAAAAGCCACGGACACGAAAAGCTTGTTTGTGTTTTTCTAATAAGATATGGCACTTGCTTTCAGATGATTCAAGTGGCAGGTTATGTAAACATTTCTATTTCTGATCCTTCTAAGGCTTTTGTCTCTTCTCTATTAAGTGTTTTGTGGGGGAAAACATGATCATGAAGTCGGCAATCTGCCTAGGATTTCAGAGTGGTATGAAAATAAATAATTACACATGATGAAAACATTTAGGATATTACATTGTGATCATTTCATGTCACTGGCAGACGCATTTCAGGAAGAAAAACAAAATTACATAAAGTCTAGTGGTACAGTAAACAAGGGGATTTAAAGACTGATGGATATCCCTGTTTGTTCTCTCCTTAGGATAAAGTATCCACTGTAATACTTTAAAATTAGGTTTTCTTTTTTTTTTTTTGTCCACAACAGAGAAATCTGCAGGTGACTGATAAATAGCAAGAGTTTGACAGTCTGTAATAACTCTTCCTTGGAACAGAAGACCTAATTTCATAGAAGGATTTCCCTCCAAGATTACCTGAATTTGTAAACATCTTGCCTTGGTCACCTACCTAATCATTAGGAGGAACAAAGCTGCTCAGTTCCAGGTTCCAGGCCTGAATAGTACAGTGTCTTTGTAATATTCATAATTCCCTTCAGAATCCAAATGTATCTGATATTTCCCTTTATTTATGTCTTTTATCCTTGCTCTGACTACAGTGCTAATACTCATCGGAGCTTCTGCTCAGAAGGAAAGTTTGAGTTCTGTGCTGCATCAAAGGAGAAAATGAAAATGCTCATTAAAGGACAAGGTGACCTAATTTAATGTAATTAATCTACTGTGTTAAAAATAGCTTAGACGTGTCTGGTTTTGAGAAGTATTGCACTTCCAGAAGACTAGTAGAAGACAGTGGCATTAGCACTTTAATGAAACAATTCCTGTGCCCATATGTGTATGGAAAGAGAAGCTTCTGACAGTTCTATGTAGCTAAATATGTTAACTTTTAAATATTTATCTTTCCCTCTGACCTTATAAACTTGAAGACTTTTTTAAACAAAGTTCAAGAAATGTTGTTACCTCCTTGGTTTTGGTCAGCCTTTGTGCTTAGAAACCCTTGGAGTCAGGAGTGCTGCTTTCACTTGTCTTTTAGTGTGAACCTGCTTTAGTATTATTGGAGTCCCCTTGGTTTCTCCCATTTGGGAAACTGCATACTACTGAGTGAGAGATACAGGATCTCTGCTTCACATTGATCTTACCCTGAATTAGTCGGCTTTTGGCCAGAGAAAGTAGAGTGACTGAACACATTTTCTCTTTGAAAGAAACAGAGGAGCTGCCCCATCAGTAAGGAGTCATGGAAAAAAACAGGTTATTCGTAATGAGAAGTTGTTTGCACAAATTTGTGACAAACACGTGAGGACATACAGATTTCATTTACAGTGGTGGCTCTTGTGGGCTTTATCTTCAACAATAACATGGAAGATAATAGGTATTGGACACTATGTTCATGCAAAGTGATGCAGTTAGATTCACTTCAGAGAAAGGCAGGAAGTCTTCAGGGTTGGGTGCTTAATGGTGCAATGGGTTTCTGGGAAAGACAAATACTTTGCTGTATAGAAGTATCATTTCCTCTCCTGCCTGTGCCATATCTCCTCTGTGACCTACCTGTTCTCCAGGTAGCAGCCTTTTTCAGATGTTGTTGTGTCCCAAGACCATTAGTGGATGTCCTCAACTAAGATGTAAACTGTGTCTGTAGATGTTCTGTGAAAGATTTTGAAATTATGCAGTTTAGAAATTACAAAGTAAATAGGAGTTCATAATAGTGCATTATTGTGAGCAAGGCAAGTATCATGTGAAAGATCCATAGTGTACTTTTTCTGTTTGGCAGATCTCACTGCTCTTTTATGCCAGTTTTGGGGAAGAACATGAAGAAAAAGATGGACTGGTTGGATGGTGTGCCAGGGAAAGCAGCCAGACTTGTCAGGGGACAGGAAAGCACGGCCAATGAAAAGAAAATGAAAGGAACGCAAATAACAGTGAAAATTTAGACTTTAGCTGAAGCACAGACTAGTTAGGTTAAATACTATGGAAAAGTTCAAATGTTAAGGAGAGATAAGCACTTAATGAGATAATTGATATTCGAAACTACTGCACACCTTAAGAATATATTAAAACCACATTTCCAGGAACAATATTTGACCCTAGTTTAGAGCAAGGTGTTGGACCATAACCTTTTAATATTTCTTCTCTACATATTGCCTATGATTTTATGGCAACTACCTACAACATTGAGCAAAAGGCAAAAACTCAGAGCACCACTTCATAACAGTAGCTGTACTGGTTTTGGCTGGGATAGAGGTAAATTGCTTCATAGTAGCTGATATGGGCTGTGTTTTGGATTTATGCTGGAAATAGTGTTGATAACACAGGGATGTTTTTGTTATTGCTGAGCTGACCTTACACAAAGCCAAGGCCTTTTCTGCCTCTCACCTCATCCCACTAGTGAGTGGTCAGGGGTGCACAAGGAGTTGGGAAAGGACGCAGCCAGGATAGCTGACCCCAACTGACCAAAGGGAGGTTCCAGACCATGTGACCAAAGGGAGGTTCCAGACCATGTGGTGTCATGGTCAGCAGTAAAACTGGAGGGGGAGGTTGGCCAGGGGGGTTGCTTCTCTGGGACTGGCAGGGTCAGTAGGTGGTGAGGAACTGTTTTCATTTGCATCACTTGTCTGTTTTTTCCTTACAGTTATGATTACTGTTGTTATTAATTTTCAGCTACTAAGCTGTCTTTATCTCAACCTACACGTTTTCTCACTTTTACCCTTCTGATTCCCTCCCCTATTCCACCAGCAGGAGAGAGTGAGCGAGTGCTAAACCAAAAACTGCATCTTTACAGGATCAGACCAAAGATTGAACTAAGCTGCTAAGTCATCATGACCAAGTACCTCTCTGGAGTGCCTGTATGTTAGTGCAAGCTCCGTGGGGAGCAAACAGGGGGAGTTATAGCACTGCATCTACCTGCAGGGTTAAATCTCATTGTGACCATAGCAACATGGTGAGATAGCTGCAGTGGATTGGAAAAACAAGCTAGGAAGACCAGAAGGAAGAGTACAAGAATATGATGGACAAACTAGAACAAGTCCACAAAGGGCCATGAAGATGATTAAGCACTTGAAGCATCTTCCGTATGAGGAGAGGCTTAGAGAGTTACGACTTTTTATCGTGGAGAAGACTCAGCGGTCTTAATCAGTGTTTATATCCGATGGGAGGGAATAAGGATGATGGAGCTAGAGGCTTCTCAGTGGTTTACAGTGACAAGAGGTAATGCATACAAGTGGAAAAATTGGGAATTCTGTTTGAACGTAACAAAAAGCTTTCTTACAGTAAAGTGGTCAAACATTAGAAAAGGTTGCTCAGAGACTGTAAAGTCACCCTCCTTGAAGATATTCAAAACCCAGATGTGCACAACCTGTTCTAGGTGACCTTGCTTTGAGCAGGTATGTTGGAGTAGATACCTCCAGAGGTCCCTTCCAACATATCCCAATCTGCGATTCTGTCAAGTAGTGGTAAATAGTGGGTGCATAGAGAAACATCAGAGGTACACACTGCACCTTTTCCTGGTTTGTGCTTTTAGCTTCTGGAATCAGTAGGTTAAACATTAATAATGTTTAATAGTCATTGATAGATCTTCTCTGCATAAATCTGTTTAATTATTTTAAACCCATTTATGCATATAATGTCCCTGGCATGTCGTGATAATGAATGCCACAATTTGATTATGCAAAACATAATTCATGCAGCCAGAACTATTAAACCAGGCCAGTGAATTCCCCAAAGCACTAAGTTCTTAGCCATTGATATTGGTAGGAAGGTTACATGGGAATCAGATGGAGAATGTGACTTTCTGTACTAACTAAACACTTAGGTCCTTTTAATATTCAGTGCCTTTTGTTTGCAGTTGCAAATCACTGAGAAAATATGGTGTGCTACTGTATTTTCTTCACTTTTATCTCTCTGCTCCTTCTTTCCATTCA